>NW_010547337.1:76089-78436 GCF_000687285.1 Phaethon lepturus
TGGTCACCTCAAGCTGACATCACGTGTTCCTCGCACAGGATGCAAGACAATATAAGCACATTTTAAAAGACGATGCTGTCGTTATTAGACTAAATCCTAAGAAAAGAGCATAAGCTTTTGGACTACATATGCTGCTGGATAGAAGCTTCCTTGGGGTGTTTGTCCCAGAGAAAGTCAGTTTGCCAGGAGGCTCGGAGTCTGACCTGTGTGCCACCGCAGCCGTAAGGTCCCCAGGAGGTCAGCAGCACTCCTTATTCTACACTTGCAGGAATTTTGTCAAGTTATAAGAAAAAAAAAAAAGAGAAAACCCTGAAGTGGCAAAACAGGTTCATTTCTAGAAATGCAGCGCGAGTCACTCGCTAAACAAAAGGTGCCCTGATTATTATCCAAGCCAATTAAAAACCTGCTGTTCTTGCAAAGCAGAGTTTCCACGCACCACCGCAGTAATTCCAGCTTCTCAAGCCTTTTAAGAAGCCTTTCAAGCTTGAAGCGCACAGGAAGAAAGACGTGATGAACCACAACTACCTCTGGCAACAGTTTAGCCCGACTGCGAGACTCGACAGACGCACGTCGCGAACCACCGCGACAGTACAGGGTCACGGCGCAAGAGCCCCAAAACCCCAGCAGCTCTGCGGGTCCCTCAATCGCAGCCACGAATCCAGTCACACTACCTGTAGACAGGCTGGAGAAGATTCCCAGGGCGTGCGTATCATCGACCCACTGAATTTTGAAACCACTCTCGCTAAAATGCAAAGACAATAGAATAATATTCATTAATAAGAAAGAAAAAAAAAACAAAAAACCACCCCCCAAACATACACACAACACAATAAAAGCCATCAGCCACCTTGAGTGCTCAAGTATTTTTATCCAGAGACTGCTGGTGCTTTTCAAAGCATTTACACCTATTTTACATGAGGGGAAAGAGAAGGAAAGGAACAGAAAAACCACTAGATGTGCCCCCTTCCAAGGCCACAATCTACAATACCCCCATCAGCTGCCCCCTCGAACTCTCCTCTTCCTCCAAAGAAACCCTTGGCCAAAATCAACCTCAATTTCAGGGACTGTTTTGTAACAGAAACAGTTTGTCATTCAGGTAGCGCTTTACAGACGCCACCCCATTGCTCAGACATCTACAATAAAAAGCAAGTGATTTGTAACAGTGGTTTACAAAGCTGAGGGTGAAAATCTAATAAAGTGTCAGTGGAAAATGCGAGTTTAGGAGCAGGGAGTTCAAAGATTTTCCTGCAGCACAGGAAATACAAGTACAATTAACTGCTCAGATTGGATGCATGAATTTTCATCTTGGTTTCACTCTCACAGCAAGTGGAAAAAATACATTAGAGGAAAACAGAGACAATAGACAGTAGCTTATTTAAAATGTAGATCATGTTCTTTAATTTAAGGGATCTGTAAGTGGTGAAGTGTTCACATCCAAACCGTCAGGTATATCAAGAGGGGGAGGATGGTGGGAGGAAAACACGGAGGTGCCTGCAGACACCGTGTCTGCACGCTCTGGCAGAAGCAAGACTAATTCAGAGCTGCACCGAGCTCTGTTTATCACTATTTATCACTAATGCAGGGCTGAACTTTGTTCTGGTCCTGCTACTAATCCAATGTCACTCCCTCTAGGCGCACGGCTCTGTTCCCCATATTTACATAATAAATCATCTGCAGGACTGAGCCCTTTTTCTTGCAAAGATTTACGTAGGCACATAATTTCACTCAGGCACCGGGACACAATAATGAAGAAGCTCCTAGAAAGCACCTAAAGACTCTCACTGAAGCCAGAGCAGTACGAATAAGCCCACACGTAGATAACTGCATGTATGAGAGCGCCCTGAAGAACCGGTCATGTTTTAAAACATGCATAAACTGCAGGAAAGCGTCCTTTAAGGCACAGAAAAAGCGTAAGACATAAGGGCACGAAGGTGAAACTGAAATTCAAAATTCATGAGATTCTGTTGTGCATTCAAGTCTGAATACTGCTCCCTTCATGCCCCTGATGTGCCCAGGCTCTCAGAGAGGTACTCACTGGAAATCCGAGAACACTTCTAAGAGGTGCTCCGTTTTCAGCGATGGGGAGAAGTCGTAGATTTCAGTTACGTGGCCAAAATCCCCCTCGCTGAGCTGTGCATCTCCGTAGCTGGAATAATCGAAGCTGATCTTCTCAATGCTTATGTCCTTCACTGTTAAATAACCCACAATCTGAGAATATTAAAAAAAAAATTAAATCAAAAAATAATCAGAGAAGGTTTCGCTTCAAAGCGCAATCCTCCAGGCCCCACCTCGGTCCCTGCAAACCACCTCTGCGGCCACACTCCTGCCAACGGGTTCAGCAGCCGCC
>NW_010547337.1:78449-81105 GCF_000687285.1 Phaethon lepturus
AGGGACTCTCCTCCCACAGACGACTGCCCTCCCCTCAGGCCGGCTCCCAAGCCACCCTCTTTTCCCCAGTCGCTCCCCACGGCAATACCCACAGCAAATCACTACCTCTGCAAAGAGCTCTGCAGTACAGTCGTCCTCGAGGCTGCCCTGCCCGCGGACGGCCGCGCTCTCCTCTTCGTCGCCTGCAGACAAGTGCAGCTCACGCCACAGCACGCCGGCCAAGCCCGAACGCTCCTTGTCCTCCTCTTCTGCCACAGGCACCTTCCCGCTGCGGTTCTGCACGGGAGCATCCACCCAGCACTCCTTCTGGTCCTCGGAAGCTGATGGGTCGGCACCAGGGACCAGCTCACATGCGGCCAGGGGCTCGTTCAGGGCTTCCGAGGAGTTCTGGTGTTGGTTACGTTCCACCTGGGCAACGCTGAGGCACTCTTGATCTTGGCTTTCCAGTTCGGAGAAACTCTTGCCTCCCTCCGCCGTGCCGGCATTCACGGAGTCTTTGCCCTGTTCTTCAGGCAGTGACGCTTTTCCGACGCTCTCCAGGCTCTTGGCAGCAGCGCAGCTCTTATCTTGGTTTTCCAGTACCAGTGACGTTGCATTCGAGACTGCTGCAGCCAGGTCTGCACAGCAGTTACCGCTGCGACTTTCTGATAGGGAAGAGTTTTTGCTGCACTCCACTACACCGGCATCCCGGCTCTTTTGGTCTTCAACCTGCAGCTGGCACAGGATTTTGCTACCTTCTGGTATAATAGTGTTGTGGCAGCTCTGATCTTGCTCTTCTGCTTCAGTTGGGGTTTTGTGTAGAGAAGAAAGGGAATCTGAAAAGTCTTTCTCCTGACTTTCCTGCCCAGAGAAATCATTACTGTTCTCTGATGATGGGACATTCCTACAGCACGGAGGCCATTCATCGTTTGTGTCATCATTACTTTTTCCTGAAACACCCTCTTCGCCAGGCTCCTGTTGCTTGTCAAGGGCCAAGGAGACACCACCTGGGCTGCCTTCAGGCTTACCCAGCTCCTCCTGGGCGTCCCCAACTGAAGCTTTAGGGCAGATCTCTTCTTCTTGTGCCGTATCCCGACCTGGCGGCTGGCACCGAGTCACCGGGCTCTCCTGCTCCCCCCATTCTGCCTTCTTGCGCATCGCCTTGGGGATGTACAGGGCTTTATCTGGTTTCTTCCAGGGTGGCCTTTTTATCCTGCCAGACCCCACGCAGGCTCGAGAGTTGTCACCATGCACCTCCCCGCCATGCCGCAGCCTGCCGCCTCGTCCCCCCCGGCCCCACGGCTGCGGAGGTCGCTGTGGTCTCGGTGGGTTGCTGCTGGGTTTTTGGTCACTGGTCTCACTGGGCAGCCTGGGACCAAGAGAATGGCAAGGCATGAGCGGGAAGCAGAGCAACCCAAGTAATGTGACATTTGCAAAAGAGAGATGGGAGGAAAAGCATCAGATTCGCACAGAAGTCAGTGGGTAGGGGGAGAAAAAAAAAAAGAGCCTCTGCTTCCTTAATGACTGGAAGATGCTATCAATAACAGAGCCCCTCCTCTTTGCGGAGAAGCACCATGCAAACTTTGTTTGCTTTTCAGAAACCCCACAGCCACAGAAAGAGAAGCACCATTACATCTACCGCACCATACCTCACAGCCGAGTGACAGATGACCGTCCTCCTCCTCCATCCTTCTCCCACAGAAAAGCTGCTCAGCAAATCCACATTGTCCACAGTCCGATGGATCAGGTACCTGAGGCGACTGGACAGAGGGGGGAATAGGAGCACTCTGAAAAGAGAGGAGGATCGAGGGCATCAGCAGCTTGCAGGAAGGAGGAGGACAGGAACATCACAAGAATGTATTAACCTCTCTTCCCCAAGTCATTCCCAGTGTAGGGTTTAAATCCAAGCCCCAAAAGCCAGCCAGGACTTTCTGGTACTAGAGAACCAAAATCCCTCCTCCATCCTAAGTGTCTAGACAGACACGCTCGCTTTGCGCATAGCACCGGGAGCACGGGGCGGCTGGGACTCTTGTTCCTGCCTGCATCCCCGTGCTGGGAACGGCTGGGAAGCACCGGCAGAAGGCTGCTGCCGGTCCCCTTCCTCCCAGTCCGAGTGCGCTCCAGAAACCAGCAACCAAAAGAATATGAACGTATGAATAAACACCACATTCCATTTCACTGCATTTGGACATGTTTTTACAATTCTGGTTTCATTCCTGAGTGCGGGGACTTTCTCTGCCTAAGATTTTTTTTTTTAAAAAAGCTATGAAATAAATATTTAAGGTCATTACAAGCTGGCAGGAAGGTGAACTAATCAATCCCACCCCTGCTCCTGTCTGACACCCTCTTTTTGGCCATCTCAAAGACTTCAAAGGTCACTGGATCAGGGACTAGGTCCAGTTAAGTCCAGCCCAGCCAAAGAAAAACGATGCAGCAATCCAATGCGATGGAGTTCGCTGCCGTGGAGGAGGATATGGCGTGCAGGAAGCCCTCAGCAGAGAGGGGAAAGGAACAGTTTGATTACTCCATTATTCATTCTAACTGATCAGGCTGACTCGTGAGCTAAGCCAGACTGGGGCTGGTGCAAAAGCCACCAGCATCCAAAATAATTGTGCGTAAAGGAGTACAAATGGCGAAGCGGGCACGGCAGAAATGCCACGCCGATCCGCGGCCTGCG
>NW_010547337.1:81141-81682 GCF_000687285.1 Phaethon lepturus
AGCCCCCACGGCCAGGCTCCACACGCTGCCGCTCAAGCCCAGCCGGTGTTTTCACCCCGGAGAACCGATGCAAAACAGGAGACAGGAGTTCACAACGTGCCATTGCTCCTGCAGCGGCACGTGCCCTCGCCCAGGGACCGCACATGGCAGCGGGGAGCGGGTCACCCCGTGCAAAGACCCCTCCGCAGCCGGCCACTTGCGACCGTGGCCGGGCACCTACTTGTGGTGCTGCCCCTGCAGCATGAAGTGCTCCAGCTCCTCCACGATCCTGCCCACGAACTCATCCTCGTTGGGCGAGAGGAAAACGCCATCCATGGAGCGCAGCGCCAGGGTGGCAGCGGGCGGGAGGCCTACAGAGGGACGGGGCCGCGTGGAGAGCCGGCAGCAAGCTCCCCTGCCCCCCTGGGTGCCCGGCACCCCCGCAAACCTGACCCACCCTCCACGCGTCTGCATGCACCCCGCTGCAGCCCTGACCCCCGCCCTGTGCATCCAAGGCCCCTGGGCAGCCCGTGCACCCCCAGCACCAGGTGCTGCTCTGTGC
>NW_010547338.1:0-315 GCF_000687285.1 Phaethon lepturus
CCCTTTTAACCCAGCTATGCATTACCCTTTTTTAGCAGCTCGCGCAAGGGGGCTTTCTCCAAACCCATTGTTACCCAGCTCAGAAACTGTTCCGTACCGCCCACACCGATTCACAACTTGAAAAGCTTTCGGGGGGCTATTGTTTGAATTGTTCCTGTTTGATTAAGCACAGTTGCAGCGGTGGGATGAGAAAACGGCCGTACACCTGTCCCAACTTTAATCGAAAGTTTATTCCAAGGAGGGATGGAGACACGTTGGAAAATAGTGGTTTCGGCGCTGCGTGTGCAATAACCAGTTGTGCTATCTACCCAATTT
>NW_010547338.1:490-14978 GCF_000687285.1 Phaethon lepturus
TGTTGAGAAATGGGATCGGTCTTAAACCAGCAATATTCAAGTAAAGTATCGCGTTCCGTGCTGTAATGTGGCTGAAAGATGGAGTTAAATGGAAAAATACACGTATGTACAGAAACGTGGGCTGCCCTGGGCAAAGAGAGAGGGAGAGCCTCCGTACGCAGTGCTTCCTCTCTGTAACCTCCGGTGATTTTATTTTTTTACGTATTTTGGGGAGAAGGTGGTTTATTTTGGGATTTAGGAAAAAAACAAGCGCTTTTCTCCGTTTGCTTTTGTTTTGCCCCCCCCCCCTTCTTCTGTAGTAACTCCTTTATACAGTGGCAAAAGGATGTTACCAGAATTTAACTCTTTGCTTTGCATCTTGTGCCCCCTCTTCCTTCTTTTTTCTCCCCCCTTCCTCCCCCTCCCCCCCACCCCTCCCGCCTTTCCCTCTTCCTCAGCAGGGGCGAGTAAAGGTGGAGAGGAGCCCGGGAAGTTGCCGGAGCAGGAGGAAGAGGAGGAATCCCAGGTTTTGCACGGAACCGGCCATTGCAAATGGTTCAATGTGAGAATGGGATTCGGGTTCATCTCCATGAGCAACCGAGAGGGAAGCCCCTTGGAGTCTCCAGTTGATGTCTTTGTACACCAAGTAAGACCCATTTTAGTCTTCCGTCTCAGCCTGCCGCATTGGGTTGAGCTCGGTGGAACTCCGGTTTCATGTGAAGTAACCTATTTTTCCTAGGTTAGGTACATCTGTAATCAAAAAGTTGCTTTAGGTAGTAGTTTTGTTGGCAGCGAACAATTTGAGTAAATAAGGTCGATAGCTTGTGCTTAGTTTTTGTGGCCGGAGATCTGTGCGAAAGGATAATGTTGTTTCTTCCTATCTTACTCCTTGGTTAGAAACTTCTCCTGTGCTCTTTATTTATTTTCAAAAGCCACACTTCTCTTTTTAACAACGTTTATCGTTTGTCACCAGACTGATCAGGAGCAGATATGCCTTTCCTTGGAAGCTGATGAAAATTAAGCTGGGAAAAAGCTAAATAAATGTCGGTTTTCATTTATCTAACATTTGAATACAGTTTTGAATCCTTTTCTTGTAAACCTCGAACTGCCTTTTAAAAGCTCATCTGAGATTAGTTAGTGAAATTAAGACATAATTACAGTGTTATTTTGCAGTAATTCAGACCTGAGAGCGTCTCTGTGGCCATACACTGAAGCGTGCATGTGGTCTGGTTCGTTGATTTTTAAATATTCCTAGGGGAAAACAAAAAAAAAGGGAAAAAAAAAAAAAGTAACGCTTAAGGAATCGTCCCAAAAGCAGCGTCTCTGTAAGGCTGTTCAGGAGAGAAGGGGCGTGTGGCCGTTGTTTTTATTTTTAAGCATAGCTGCGTGAACGGTGTTCGTATTTTGAACGTGGGAGCCCGTATGAATGCCTTTCACGCGGAGGAGTTTCAGATGCAAGATACATGCAAAACCCTAAAGTTAAGGGATCTTCTCCCAAGGTCTGTGGCGTGGTTTGTAGAGAAGGAGCATGTCTAGACCCCTCCGGTCCTTCTGTTAAGTCTCCAGTTGCAACAACGCTATTTTGAATTTCACCCGTCTTCTCTGTGATCAGAGGACAGAAGAGCAGCAGCGGGTGCAGAGACCATTTTGGGTTTGGCTAGGGCCATGTTAGGAAGGCAAGAAAGGCATCTTAACTTTTTGCGTGGTTGTCCATTTTCTATGACGTTTGCAATGACGGGGCAGGGGAGTGTTCCATGATTAGGTAGTGATTCCCTTGTAATGTTCCATTTGATGGCCCGGCCATATTTTGTGGTGACTTTCATCAGGCTTGTTTAAAGAATACACCTTTCATTAGGTTAATAAAAAGGTGACTGAAAGGGAGACTGGGTGCTGCTGCTGTGGCACGTTGCCTCACTGCTGGCGGTGCTGCAGTGGGTTTCTGATCTTGCTGCCTTGCATGTACCCGGCCCCTGAGGGCCTGCACATCAGTGTTAGCTCCTTGCCCTTGGAATTAGCTACGAAGTGTAGAATCCAATAGCGAACTTTACTAAATTCTTACACTTCCTGCTTTGCAGTAGTATATGAGGTGCCCCGCTCTTTGCTGCTTTTTCTTTTTCAAACTGAATGAATGAAATACCAAAGAAGGAGCATTCTTCCTCCTGTTTTTCTCCCTGTCGTCCCTCCTTTGTACCTTTTAAAATCATGAAATTCCTCTTTACAGTTCTATAAATCTACTTTATAGATGCAAAGCCTTTTTCTTCATCTAATTTTGTGTTAATACATGTCCTTCTTTTCCCTTCTCAAATAATAGAAGACAAACATTTGAAGCATAGCAGTGCTGTTAATAAAAAAAACGTGTTTGGTAACAAAGATATTCTTAGAGTTGTGGAAATATAGAAGTGTTGAATTGCATTATTACGTGATACATTTAAGTAATACTAGACAAGGTGTACTGTTCCATAAGGGAAAGTAGTCATAGAAAATAACATAAAAGCATGTGGTAAATTTGGAAGTCGCTATTCAGTTGTGTCCCCTAAAGGAGGGGACAAGAAGGAAATGTTAGACATGTTTGTTCACGCGTATTTGCCAATATTCTTAGTAAGGTTTCTAAAACCTATCGCAGTGTAAAAATGCAGTGAAAAATAGCATGTTTCATTCCACATAAACTGTGCACCTCAGTCATTTTGAGTATTACTTAGAGATATGTCTTACTGAGTAGATTTATTAGTATTCTGCAATGGATTGCTCTTACAACAAAGAAAATGCGTTTCTCACCTTTTTCTTTCTGATTAAATCTAGGATGTACATAAACTTCATGGTGACTTGAATCTTCTTTCCATCAGTCAAAAGTAGAATTTTTCTGTTTAATGTAATGGGGAGAAGCAGTATCTATTTCGTTTCAGAGTACATATTAGATAATTTATATTGCTGTATAGAATGCATTGTATTAGCTGACTAGCTGACCAGTGGTAACAGTGGCAGCCAGAGCATAAAAAATGTTTTAAAATCAGTAATGTTATTTAACAATGCTGCTTGTACAACAGAGTCTGTTGTCTGAACAGTGATTGGACCATATTCTTATTAGTTTAATTAATTTTAAAAATTTAATCATGTGAAAAGGCCTTTTCAAGGCAAAGATGTTAGTTTTATTAATCTGTTGAAACAAAATATTGCTGTTCAAAACTGCTTTGAAAACACTTCATCACTTATTTAAGTGTGTGCACGTAGTGTTGGTGTGCATTCACTTGTTCTGCAATGTTTGTAGCTACCAGTATCATTTTATAGAATGAGACAGTCTAAGTGGAGGAAAGAAGCTTCTATCTTATTTAGTCCAAGTCCTGTCAAAGCTAGCTTGAACCCTGCAACAATATTTTCACTTCCTTATCTTACCTTTTCTTGATGAGGTTATGCCCAGTTTATGAGATCTTGCTATGAGCAAAAACTTATTGGATGTCAAGTCAAAATTCCTGTAATAGTTTAAGTTCATTATACCTAGACTTTTGAGCTCACGATAAATAATTTTGCTTTTTTCTTGGAGTTCCCCCTTGGTAGTATGCAGATTATAGTCATGTTTTTTCTGAAGTTAGTGCTTCACTAATTGTATATATTGATTTTGTTTGGACTTTTCTTTCCCTTCACCCAATGAAAGTTCTGTTCATGAAACAGCTGCAATATTGAGTTTTTAACTCTACCTTTTAAGTCCTTCCTTCAGCACTAATCATTTTGATTGATCTTCTCTGAACTGCCTTCAGGTTGTTACCCTTCTGGCAATAGGCTACCTAGAGCTAGATGCATTATTTAAGGTAGAAACACATCAGCTGTTATATATGTGCATCTGTGTGTGTGTACAATGTCAATAGGGTACACTTACAAACATCTACACTCTTGTCCTTTTTTAGCTTTATTCTGATACAGCTTATATCTTTAAGTCATGTGTTTGAGTCATTCAGTGTCATATAAAAATTACAAGTCCTAAACACAATTTAATTTTTTAGAGACAAGCCGTGTCCAACACAGCAATGTGCCTAGTCCACTGCGGTTCTTTAAAAAAAAAAAAAAAATAGTAGCAATGTTAGTCCTGCATAACTGTTAAATCCAAGGAATGTGCACCTTACTGAATTTGGCTCAGTATTGTCATTTGGACTTCTAATAGGTTAGCATGGAATGAATAATACAGCTTACTTTTATGTTGTGGATTCTGCACATAGTTATGTGTGAACAGCTCTTGTTAAATTTTAGAAAAAGATCTATTTGTCAAAGGGTAAAACAGACTGGGGAGGTGAAGTGAGTGAAACCTTTTTGTGGTGCCCATGAAGAAAGGTCTTAATTGCTAAGAACCAAGAAGAGCTCAAGCTTTCATAAAATCAGAGGAAAGGATGATGTTTGTTAATTTTTTTTTTGCCTGTTCAAAATTGTACACACAACTTAGATATGTACAACTTTTTTGGATGCTGACAGTATGGCAAAAATGCTGCGGATTCTTTTTTGCACACGTTTTGTATGGACTATGCTAGAAACGTGACTATATGCCTTTGCTCAGCATGAAGCCCAGATGTTGAAGATGATAATGAAGGGTAGGGTGCTGGGTGTAAATAGATGCAATTAAATACATGTTTGTGAATATCAAGGGTTATAATTTCATGTTCTGTTTCTGAGTAACGTGGTCTTTCAGGGTGACATGGATTGTTCAGTTTAGAAGGTGTTTGCTGGGAGCTGGCTGTATAGTTCAAAATTCTTACCATGTTAAGGGATCGATACAGGATTTCTGAACTGGGACCTTAAACACGATCCTTCTTTGGGATCCTCTTTTATGAGATGGGGAGAGGAAGGAAGGGAGGAGCAGCATGCAGGAGTTCATGCATTTTGTTTTCTCATTAAAAGGAACATTCTTGGTTTGAAATTTTTCACTTTCATCTGAACTTTCTTACTGTTGCGGCAAGTTACTGTTACTACAAGATTTGATAAAAATGGAAGAGAGCCTTTTTCTTTCATTAAGTCCTTCTGCATTGGGCTATCATTTGTATATTATAGATTTTGCTCTTATTGTTGCAAGTACCTATAACAAAAGGAGGGAGAATACTGAGACTATTCAGTTATGATTGTAAACAGAATAAATGGAAAATTAGACACGTAAGCAACATCTGAAAAGTCTTTTCCCTTAATTTGACTGACCATCTTTTTTGATATGAATCAGATGCTTATTCTTTACATTCCTAGTATTTTAGCCATAGTTGAACTACTATTTCTAGGATAAAGTTGGGCGTGGCATGATACGCTGAATGCTGATCCTGTGCTTTGGCAAGGATGCATTCATTCACCTAGCACATCTTTTTCCATTTCTGTGGTATTAGGAGCCTGTAAAAAGCTACTTAATTGCTCAGGATAACTGGAAGTTCTGGGCAAGCAAGTGTGATGGGTATTCCATTGCTCCTTATTGTTAAAGAGGACACAGCAATGCCCTTTTGAAGTACAGAACTCTCCATGCCGAGTATGCTATTACAAACCTGTCATCTTTGACTTCTGCTGGGGACCAGGCAAGCCCAGTCCTAATCAAAACAAAAGTGGCCAGCAGGATTTAGAGAGGGAAGCTGAGGAAGGAAGCGAATGGGGAGTAAATGTGTATATGCAGTGAGCATGTGTATTGAGATCCGGCTGAGATCAGACCTACGCTAAAGGTGTGGGTGTCGAAGTCTGCTCAGCAGCCTCAGTGCCTGTAGAATCTGTAATGGGTAGCAGTTGGAGATTCAGAGCCAAGCTTTGGCATCACCAGTTGGTTGGAGCATACAGAGAAAGTTGGCTTTAAGTTACGGGGACTGTGGATTTGTGGTGTGGAGTGGTACAGCCTTCTTTGGGTTGGTGGGGTTTTTTTGGGGGGTGGTCTTTTTATTTTTTATTTTGGCCACTACTTAAGCTCAGTCCTACATTTCAGGTCCTACCTATGGACACATAGATAGATGGAAAACACTGAGAGGTTGATGGTTAAAGACGGTTGCCTGAAGAAACGTGTCATTTGGTATTTAAGTTACAGAGCTGTCATCTGTGGAAGTACCTTCCAGATTTCATTTATTTACATCTAAAACCAACATTACAGTGCATTTTTATCGATAGACTTACGTGGTATTGTGAAGTGAATGGCAAGTCCCATTAAACCTAAAGGGTGTTGAATCAGAGCAGATTTTGCTGAAAAAGTTTAAACACTAAATTTGACAAGCAAAAGCACAAGCAGCCCAAAGACAGAGAGCCTGCAATGGGACTGTTTTGTCTCAAGAGAGGTTCCCCCCTTGGCAGAGCAGTAAGTACACCCATTCCAGAGCATGCTATCCTCCTTTTTCCAAGACTGAGGAAGTTGTGCACAGGGGTTGGGATACTGGAAGGAAGAGGATATTTTGCCTGGGGCACAAACATAAGATATCAAAGCAGATACATGAACCGAAGCTAAAAGGAAAGGAATTGTCAAATGGGGAAAAACGTTGTTATTGTTGCTTGTCCCGGTTTGCAACTACATTACTGAGGTAGTAAGTATATCTAGAGCCATGCAGAGTTTTGGTTTAGACTCTTTACAAAGTATACTCCCATGTAAATAGTGTTTAATTCACCTTCCTTATGTAATCCATCTCAGTAAAGGCCTTTCATCTTTCCCCACTGGTATCAACAGAAGCAAAAATAGGCCCAGCAGTTTCTACAAAGGTGTATAAAAGTGACCATAAAGGTATAATTTAAGTAAGATTCTATGAGCCTAGAAACCAGAGGGTAAAGACTGTTTATGATGTTTCTTAAACAAACACAAAGAAATAAGGATATACAGTTTACGTTTTTCACTCCCTGTATTTAAGGGTGCTTTTCTCCCCCTTTTGTTAAGTCAGCTGAAAATTATTGTGACTGACAGAAAGGTATTATGTGATTCTCTAGCTCTTTCTAAGGGACAGTTACTTGGGACAGGTCTGGACTAGCTTTTGCTTGCTGGATGTCACTGGTGAAAGCAGTGGATCCTTAAATTGCTTTTACATCAGCAGAGTATCGGTAAACACCTCTGCATGGAGACAGTGGGGAAATGCTTCTGATTGTTTGAACATATTTATTTGGAGAAATTGGTGTCCAGGCTTAACCTCAGATTATTCTGGCTGTTCCTGACTGAAAACGGGGGTTAACTTCTTGGGAGATGGCTAGAGGGAATTCCAGATCCCCACTCCAGAGATGGCTCAGCTGCTTGTGGAGCAGCTGTGGAAACTGCTGCAAGTTTTACAGTCTGCTATATTAAGGAGAACTGGCACTGATTTTGATATTTTCCTTACATGCAAAGCTGTAACATGCGGCAGGTCAGCAGCTGCTCCACAAGCAGCTGAGTTGGCTTTGCAGTAGCAGTGTGGTGAACAGGTGGAGGTTGAAGCTCCTACAGCCACCCTTCTTGGTGGGGGTCCTATGGCCATGATTTTACTTTTATGTTTGGCAGCAGTGCTGCTGCTTAAGTAAGCTTCAGGAAGTTTTATAGCACTCTCCCTGTTGGGGTAGCAGCTTGTGAAGCTGCATGGCAAACCCAGCTCGGGAAATTTTGGTTTTCGTATCTGATTTTTAGTGGGTTTTATATCAGAGAAACCCCGTGGTCCCCACAAATATGGGTGGGCAGTGCTGGCACCATGGAAGGGCAGCCAAGGATGGAAACAAGTAGCTCTTGGGGTGAGGTGAAGGTATAGGAGGAAAGAGAGATGGAAGCTACTGTGGCAGAAACATGAATGAAACTGCAGTCTCCTCTGGTGCAAAATAGGAGAATACCTTCAGCTGGGGATGGAGAAACAATGAAAGTGTTAGTGACTTTTAAAGAAAAAGGGCACTTGTGAGTATTGGAATGATGAGTACAAGCATCTGAGCTCTCCTGGGAAGTGGAATGTTTCAGGACTCGTTTAGGTTACACTTCAGTTCTATCTTACGTGTTTCTCTTTTTCATGTTTTATTGATTACAATTAAGCTGTGGCATTGAAATACATTGAATTGCAGTTTTAAACCAGCATTATTTATAAAACAAAACAATAAAATAAAAAAAACTTAGGAGGAATTTTCAATTCATGACAATAATGTGTGTTTCTTACTTCTACAGAACAGAAAGTAATAAGCCGATAATCTGAAAAGTATAGCTCCTTAATTATTCCGTATGTATAACTTTGAAAATTAAATACATCAATACATTTGAAAAGTTATTTGTCTGAGAGTATGTAGAATATCCTTGTTCTATTATCACTGCAGGAGCCAAGAAAATCACACAGATACTTTCTATTCCAAAATTCTAATCTAGTGCTAGAATTACATTTTTTGGAAGGAGGGAGGCTGATAGGTTTGTTTTGGTTTTGTTAGCATTCTTGGTTAGTATTTTCACCTCTTAAAATTGTTTAACAGGTAAAATCTGAGTGAATGCATGTGTAATCAGTATTTGGAGTGTATGAATTTGTCTACAAAATCAAAGTAATATTCCACGACTAGTACAGATCTTACGATGCTCTGTTAGAAAACACTAATGTCGTGACTACATTCGCAAATGTGTACTTCTTGTGGATGTAGCTGATAGTGGCATTCCCATCAAAGATAATGTGTTCCCACTGAGGTCCTCTTCTGATTAGTCATGGTAATTCATAGGTATGCAGTGTTGAGGGATTTTTTTTTCTAGATTGCTTTTATTATGGTGCCATAATAAAATGCTACTTTAACATTTGTGTTATAACTTTCTTTATTTATGGTCATATAAATACATGCACCCAAATAATTGCTGGGCTGAAATTGAGAGAAAAAGTGATAGCCCTTGTGTATTTTAAGTAGACTAGAATAAGAATGAACTTGTATTTTTTCAAAGTACAGGTGTCTTTAAAATCTCTTCATAGTGCACGTGTGCTATAATTTTGAAAATGTTTTATTTCATTTTACAACTGTGTTTTGCAAGCTAGTAACCAAAATCTTGGTTGGTTTTATGGGCTATTTGTAATAATACAGTCTTAGTGGAAATATGGGGTTTTAAAAAGCCTCTGCTGACCATGTGTAGTAATTTCTGAATATTCTTAGACTTGTTACATTGGCAATATGAGATATACATGAAAGTTTTCATTGAGAATGTACCTAATAGACCCAAGCTGACTTCTGTAGGCTGTGGATTAGACCCCCAATTAGTCCCTGTATTTAACAGACATGTATTGCTATCTTACCCTGTTTAATTACCTGTCCTTAAGTCACATAGATTGCACACCTTGAGAATCATCCATTGTTGACACTAAAGTAGAATAAAGTCAAAGAATTATTCACAAACCTGCTTGCTACCCTCTCCCCTCGATATTAATAGCACATCAGGTGAATGGAAATTTGAGAATTGGTTCAACAGTAAACCAAACCCCCTCCTTAAGGTAATGAAACCATGATATCCCTTCTTTTCTTGTGGATATTGGAGACCTGATGGGCCAAATTCTTCTCAGTCTTCTCACATAAAGTGGTCTGATTGACCTGTGAAAATTGTTCAATAAAGTGGACAGCATTAGGGGTGTATTTTAAGTCTCTTACATGAATGCTTTTACTGGAGGTATGTAGTTTACATACTTTTGGTTGTGTAAGTGTGCTTTTTGTGCTCAAAAACTTGAGGGCTGTATTGTGATCTGATTTGTTCCCTGTACAGTGCCTAAAATGTACAGTAGTAAACTAAGGTTTGGGTCTGTGCTGCTTAATTAAAAGTTAACTTAAAATGATGAAACTTAACATACTATGTATGCATGGACTTGACATTTATGTAACTTTTATATACTTTTCCACAATATGCTACTTTTTTGTACTGTGAATCTATAATATTTAAAGTCTTGCCTAAATTCACCTGACCACTAATCTGCCAGGCTGCTTTGATGCAAAGCTCTTGGGCTGATAATGTTACGGGTTTTTTCATCTTCCTGTTGAAAAATTGCTCAGTCCCAAATCATCCCCTCGCAGGAGGAAAGAGTGGTAGAGGGATGTGAAATGCTCCCTGTGTGAAAAAGACCCCTCACAGGGGTGAGGTGCAGGCAGGTTCTGTTGAAGGGGAATGAAGTTCACCCTTGCAGTGAAAGCGCCTTGGGATCTTGAGAGCTATTCAGTAATCTAGAGGCGGTTGGGGCCACCTGCACAGGGCCTTTGATTTCTGGCAAGGGTAAAAGGATGTGGTAGGTATTGGGGAAAATGCTGAAAAACTTTGTAACTGCAGTATTGTGTATCTGTGTGTGCAGGGGCAAGGATGGGAATCCTCCTGGCAGACTCTTTCATGATCTGCATTTTTCCCGGGCCCCCGTGTTAGGGATGTAGAGATCCCACCCAGATGTAAGGGAGAGCACTGACTTGGGGAGGGGGAAGAAGTTGAACCCTCTGTCCAGGCAGGAGGGGGTGGACAGTTTACAGATTTGAAGGCATAATATGGTCCTCAAACATTTGTAAATGCAGTTAGTCAAAAACTTTCAATCTCACCACGGCACTTAATAGCTCTTCACTACAGTGATTAAATTCTCATTGGGCTGTGCCAAACCTGCTTTGTTTGTCTGCTTCATTGTTTGGTTTCGGGTTTTTTTTGTGTGTGTGTTCATTAAAGAAAGCATGTTCTCTAAAGAAAGCTATTTTTAATAGCTCTTTTATATTAATCAAAATCACATTTGTTTAATGTTTCCATGTAGCATGTTTTCCAAAAACAGTTTAATGGGTGGGGAATGTAGGGAAGAAGTTAACCCTGTGAGGAATGCATGGTTTCTTGCATAAGGATCTGTGTGACTGTAGCGTGCACACCGATTTTAATTATCAGGACATTACGTAGGGCATCCTGTTCATCATGTGTGATTCTGGTTTAGAAGCTATTGCAACCTAGAAACAAAGATAGAAGTAACTTAATTTTTAAAAGTGTTTTTAATTGGCTTCAGAAATTAGTGATAATTGTTAAAGACAGACTACTTGTAAGATGATTGATCTGGGTGTGAAGGAGATGCCTGAATAAACAGCAGAGATAAAGAGTTTCTTCACAGAGAACTTTGCATGTCACCGTTGACTTTAAAGGACTAGTCACAAAGAGAGGACTGTGGGATTGAACTGTAGATGATAAGGGAGCAAAAGATTTTAAAGGTGTACTGTCGAGATGAAACTAATATTCAAGATTTTCAGGCAGAAATACAGTAAAACTGAAGATAAAATCTTTGCTTAGACCAATTGAAACAGGATTTTGTTAGTTTTAATTCGTGTTTTTGCAAACATTTAATGCAGTAGTAAATACCACATTTTTCACTGAGTGCTTCATTCTCCTGCACTATAGCCTCTTAATTTACTCTAAGACAGTAGGCTATCAGATTCTTCTCTTAGCAATACCTTCTTTTCCTCAAGAATGAAAAAAAAAATCTACTAAACATTCTAAAATGTAATCAGATTTGAAAATATTTAAAATTATTTACATTCAAATTGTTTCATAGGTTTCCTTTAAGTTTGATCTATGTCTACATAGTCAATTATTTCAATACATTTGATTTGTATTGATATTGAATGATATTTGATATTCAAAATGATATTGAAAATACATTTCAATAAGTAGAAATTAGCAAAGTCTTTTGTTAAAAATTAAAATAAATTTTCCATTTTATATGATGTCTTTGCATTTAATGACTACATAACATTTTTGCAAGACAGCAAATACTTTTAAAAATTAATCTGCACTCTGCTTTGAGCAACAAAATCTCTTTATGTTCAAGAATGTAATTGGTGGATTCTGCTTCCCCAAAGAATTTTTACATTGAACTTTATTAATTTATTTTCATTAAGAAATTACACTTTTTTTTAAATGGCAGATTATTTCATTTTTGTAATATAGGAGGTCCTTTTTTACTGACAGTTTTTGATAGTTTATTGGAAAGTGATAGCCTATTCTATGCTTATGTGGGTTTACTGTTAATCTTCTTCACACAGATAGTACTTCCTTGGATGATCATTTCTTTAATTGGGGACCACTGTAAATGGACCAAGATTAGACTGTTAAAATGGCTGCAGTTGAATCACCATCCTTTTGACAAAGATTAATAATTTTTAGTGTTCATTATTCAATAGTATAATCAATGTTTAAAATTTTCTATGATCTCCTACATATTAATAGTTTTTTTCATACAGGAATCAGTAATTTGTTTTAATTATACATAAAGTAATACTATGCTTTGTTTTCCTTTTATCCATATGTAATTTAGTGTTTATTTTTTATTAATAGTATATCCATTACATCAAGCTAAACCAGCACTGACCACAATAGGTGTCATGAAATGCACCTATATGGTATAGTATGTTCTCTTGAGAAGTATTGAGGTAATTGGTATAAAATGATTTTGTTCTAATATTTCTAGTTTTAGGATGATGAATATAATCTATTTGTTAAATTCTTAAAAACTGGTAAACCTTAGCTTAGTTTCTGTTTTCTCCCTCCTTTTGACTTGCATTTTAAAAGTACAGTGTATTTTAGCTAAACTTGAAGGACAAAATGTTATTAAGAGATGAAATGTTGAGCCAGGTGAAATCAGAGAAATAGGGGTCAAGAAGTTTCAATAGGTATGCACAATTTCTCTCATTTATTTCTGATAGTTTCATTTGGGAGCTTAGATACTTAAACCAGAAAAGTTTGATTAAATAAATGTTAGGGGGTTTTATGTATATCAACTATCATTCGTTGTACTCATTTTCACTACGTTTGTAAGTGCTTCACAAGCTTTAAAATGCCCCCAAAACTATTATAAAACAGTAGTATTTGTATGAACTTATGATAGATGCATGTTCATCTGAGTTTTTTGCAGCACATTCAGCTGAGCCATGTACCTTAAGAGAAATGTGATTCCTCTTTATTTACATCTTACGTGGCAAAAGATACTCCATTGGCTTCCTTTGTTCATTTTCATCAGGGTCTTCTTTGGTTTAATTGTAGCTTTGCTAGTTTGTGAACAAGTTTGAAATTCCTGGCATTTCAGGTCTAAAAGAGGACTAACTTGGCAGACAATTATTTACTGATAATATGTAAGAGAATGAAAATGTGTACTGCTCTGAGGTTTTCTCCACTTAAGTTAACTTGCAGAAAGTTTAGTATGATTTTTGTGGTGGTGTTTAATTCCAACGGTTTAACAAGGTTAATCTGAATTTGTATGTCCTGCTAGCACATTGTTCTTCTGGGCACATTCGCATCTCATTGCCAATTATTTTAAGATGAAGGACAAAAAAAAAGAAAATTATTTCCTTTTATTAAGTCTGTGTGGAAGCAAATTATCAAACAATAAGGGTACATGCTAAATATATATGAAAGATAGTGATCCTTATTTCTTTTTAAATTGGTTTATTGACAAATACTGATTACATTATTGTAAAATAATTTTGACAAATTTACTAGACAAAATATTGTCAAAAACAGATGCTCAGATTTTGAAATGTCTAATTTCCATGAATTGGACTAATTTTATAGAGTGCTTGCTGGTAACAATGTTGCTATAAAATGTTACTGTTTAAAAGTTACATTCAAGCATTAAGAAATAAAATTCGCAAAATTATTTTAGATATGTGCAACAAACCACAATGAACATATTCATTATGAATTAATACAAGATCTCTTAAAATTCTTGCATACAAGCCTTGTTTTCATCTTCTGCAGTGTTCATGCCTGTTTCAGGAAATTCATTTAACAATGTAGGTCAGTTGGGATTCTGCTGCATGAAGGAATGGCAGAGACCGATGCTAACTGTCACAGTGGTTTTTATATTTGTCAGTCCCCTTTTGGATCAGTGCATTGCAAATCCATATAATTAGTATCAAGAAGGGGCCAAAAGTAAAGATTCTGGGTCTTAATTTTCCAGCTTGCCAACAAGATTTTGCCAGTCAGCTATTGAATTCTCTTCTGTGTTACAGTTGGTGTGCATGGAGGAAAAACTCTGATCTTGCAAAGAATGAGCTACGATTCTTCTTGTCTAGATGTTGTATTTATTGTAAGTTGGTAAAATTCAAGTAGTGCAGGTTGTTTCTAATATAAAAGTTGTCTTGGATTGCTCTGGTAGTGAAGGGACTGCAGGATAAATGCTGTTAATACCTCTCTTCATTTAAACATGTATGAATGGAATCACTGCAAAATTTTGTTGTTGTTGTGCTTATGCCTATTTTTATCTAAGATCATCCCTGTGAATGTGAACAACAGCAGAACATTACCACTGTAGTGAACAAAATATCTGAAATCCTATTCTCAGTTAGAAGTTTATAAAATGCCGATTAATTGATTGGTAGATGTAAAGACAGAGGTGATTCAGTTCTGCTCTTTCTTCATGCCAGTGGCTAGACAGGCAGGGAAGACTGAGGTTTTACATTTTTGACGTAGCAGTATAAACCCACAAGAATTTAGGTAGATGAATTTAGGTAGGCAGTTAGGTATTTGAAAGTCAGGTATGTCGCTGCTTTGGGGTTGTGTTTGGGGTCCGTCCGCCCCCCAACAGGCCTCGTACCTGGGGGCGCGGTAAGCCCGGCGGCGCCG
>NW_010547339.1:0-1509 GCF_000687285.1 Phaethon lepturus
GCCAGCCCCCGAGGCTGGAGGGTGCCCTCCCTCGCTGTCACGGGATGCTCTAGCTGCGATATTGGTTTTCTTTTTTTTACCCCACATTGCCACAGGAGGCTAAGCGGACCCCCCCAGACTGCCTGAAAGCGGGAGGGAGCTGAGGTTTTGCTGCAGAACTGCTCTCGTTCCGGGCTCCCCAGATGAGGGACTTTCCTGTTTTCATGGTTCAGGACACCGAGATCTATTCTTGCTCTTTTTTTTCCTTCCTGCCTGTGCACGTCGAGGTGGGGGGGTGCCCCAGGTTTGTTACCAGCAAACCCTGGCAGCGGCACCTTTCCCAGCTGTGTGGAGAGCCCCAGGAGAGCTGCCAGCATCCGATATTGAGTAACTATTGTCAGCGTCTCTATTTGTAGTAACCATTTTTGCGCTATTCGTCACCGCATCCTTCGTGTTGTGCAGTGGAGCGCTGAGGGGCGAGCAGGCATTTCCCAATCCAGGATATGAAGCAAACCAAACTGCTGGAGGCTTCTCCAACAGTGAACTTCACTGAACCAACTAAACAAGGATGCTGCAGGCTCGGAGATGGACTCGTGCATCTGTGGTCCCCTCCCGGTCGCTGCCTCTTTGTAGGCTCCTGCTCTGCGATGAGCACAGCACATCTCTCCCTTCCATGAGAGGTGGTTGGCAGGAGGTAGTTTTGTGAACTTCTGTAGGGCTCCTGGGGTTTTGGGGGGGCGTTTTTCAGCCTGAGGAGTGCAATTTAAGGGTTTTCTTTTGTAGCATCTTTTGTTCCAGTATTGCTGTTCTAAATTGCTAGGTCCTCACCCTTACAGGCATGTGCACAGAGATAGTAGCTGGCATAAATGCATTCAGCTAACTTCAAACTAGCTAAAGCTGCCAGCTCCAAAACCTGCCTGAGGTATGGATTAAATACTTTGCTGTTTCCTCCAAGTCTGTCAGGAATCTTGAACAAAAATCCCTGGGAAAGCTGGCTTGTTTAAAGTCTGTTTAGATGAGTCTGCACAAGCAGTTCATCCATCAGTGACAGGGAGGTGGGGGACATCCCTGCAGGACTGCTCAGTCACTCCTTTTTATAGACATTTGTTCCTTCCACGTAGGTGAGTCCTGGTTGCTCTTGTGCCTATCAAGTCCTAGGTCCAAGTTCTTACATCCCCTTTTGCTGCTTTCCTAGAAATGTGATTTTGCAGCTCAATGGAGCTTTTTCTTCTGCTTTTACCCAACTGCTCTGTGCTTTTTTTTTTTGTATTTTTTTTTCCCCTTCCCACAGCCATGCACAAAGATGCTTCTCGGCAAGATAATAAACGTCATAAGAGCCGCTGTGGTTCCTGGGGACAGTTAGATGAGTATCTTTGCCTTTAAATATCCTAAGCTAAAGCGCCCTTTGTTTGTCATTTTGTGCATGCCCACATCTACGAAAATAGGTCAGCGATTCTGTGCCGGCAGCAGCCGCGCTGCCTGCTCGCTGGCCCGGGGCGTCAGCGAGAGGAGGCGCGGAGGAGCGGCACA
>NW_010547339.1:1662-2288 GCF_000687285.1 Phaethon lepturus
CCCCCCAATGGTGGGCGCCCAGCAGAGCTGGCCAGGGTTGGGTTTCTCTGCTGCTTCTCCCCCTCCCCATGGCTGGGTACAGCAGGAAGGGGTGTCTTGGCTTTTGTGGTCACCCTGGGCCAGGTGCAGACCCCCTGCTTGCTCCGGCCGGCGGTGAAGCAATGAGTTTTTCAGGCGTCCAAGCAGTGGAGATGCCTCAGTCGCCCCTCTCGTGCTGTGGAGCTGGCAGAGGCGGTTGGAGTCGCGGGACAGGGTGCAAACGCTTTCCACGCTCCCATCTGCGAGTCCCAGGAGTGTTGGTGGGACCATTCGTGCTCCTGGAGAAGGAGGTTGTCTGAGGGAGCCTGACTCTGGTGCAACACAGAGGAGGGGGCCGTTAACAAGGGGCGAGCCGGTCTAGGGACTGTGATGATGACGGGCATCCTTCATCACTCTTCCGGCACCAAACCCGCTCGCCCTCATGCCTCTCCACAAATCCTTTGGCGTTCGGTGTCTCGCGCTGAGCTGTGATGTGCAGGTGGGATACTGTCAGGCCTGAAGTCCCTGCATTAATTTAAGGCAATGGATGTCTTTAGCGAGGTTATCTCGCTCTTTGTGGCAGGGGGGGCCGTGGCTGTGTGCTGGGG
>NW_010547339.1:2311-11492 GCF_000687285.1 Phaethon lepturus
TTCCCTACCCCTTTGTAAAGACATTTGTTGCATGGAGCAGCCAGAGCTTTGGTACTTGTTAGGAGGGCGGTTCTGGTCAGCCGTTGCGTGAAGAAAAGCTGTGTGGTTTTACCCAAGGGATAACTCCTTCGACAGCTCATGGCTTACCCAGGTTTGCTGTACTCAAGGAAGACCAGGGGAGCGTGAGAAGAACGAATCTCCAAAGAAAAAAGGGGAAGGAGCTGCACTTGTTGGACTTGGGCAATCCTCTGCCAGTAGGACCAAACCAGAAACCTCTTCGCTTTGGCGCTTAGCGGGGAGTTGTTCCTAAAGCTTGACATGTGCTTCTTCCCAGGCCCTGGCAGGTATTTTCCTGGGGTTTCTCTACTTGCCTTATGAAAAGATCAAGACTGCGGTCCTGGAGCTGGACTAGCTGAGCGCTCGCGTGGGGCAGGTGGGATTCTGTGCCTGCCCTTTCACGTGAGGGTGGGGGAGGCACATACTCAGGGAGCTATTTGTACTCTGCATCTCCTGGACTTTGCCCTGGTGCCGGCCCAGGCAGCTTTGTCCTGGTGGTTTGTGCACTTCTCTTGCAGAACTTGCTGAAGCTGCTGCCACAGCTGGAGAAGCTCAGAAAAATGCAGGTCTGGCAGAGTAGGAGCAGTTTGGGGTTCTGGTTGAGTGATTTTTTTTTTTCCCCCCCTCTAGTCGGACAAATAGAGATCACATCAGCATCTTCCCCTAACAGAAAAATCACATTTTTCACTGCTTTGTTCCTTGTGTGATGCCCCGCTCCACCTCCTGCTTCATGCTCCTTGCAATGGCTGTGCATCTTCTCTGTCTAGTGTCACACAGAAGATGAGGCAGGCCCACAGATTTATTCTCAGGATCTGGTGCTAGTGGTAAACATCAACTACAGCAGTAAAGGTTGCTTTTTAGGGGGTGGGGGGAATGATAAAAGGAAGAGGAGAGAAAAGGGAAAGTGCAAACTCTCCCCAGCGGCCACCCGGGATGAGGAACTGGAGTTTCCCCAAATAAACACTTTCTCCAGTGCAGCAAGGAGCCCGCCCAAATGCTCTTCCTACCGTAACTCTTTGGACTCTTCAGGTCTTGCTCAGTTGCCCCATTGTCACTCCTTACGCTACGCTGAGAGTGTTGACTGGAGCAGGCTTTGATTAGGCGCAGATGTTGCAGTGCTAATTGCCCATTAAGCTTAGTGCTGCCCATCCTTGGGTGAGGTTTAGTGGTTGCTTTAATGACCCTTATCTCCTCTGGTTGTCTACCGAGGACCCTGGTAGGAGGTTACAGCTCACAGCATGAAGCGAGGGCAGGAAAAGGCAGATCAGCTCTCCCATCAGTGCTAATTAACGATGCTGTTCTAATTGCTTCCCACTGCAACACACAGCACAACAGATCTGGGCTGCAGGGCTGATTTAGGGGAGGTAAGGGAGAGGCTTCAGAGTTACACAGGTTAGGGCACTGGGTGGGCTCAGGGTTAGTCTTGGGTCTCGTTTTGTAAACCCTCACATGCTCTTGAGGAAAACAACACTGGAAAGTCTTCTTCTGCCTGGTCTGTCTGCTACACACCTTGTCTTACAGTAGGGACTTTATTTCTGCAATCTCCTTTTCTTCCTCATCCTGCTTCCTGATAATGTTTTTTTTAGCATCTTTATGACCAACCAGCGATGAATCTAAATTCTGTGCTTAATTTGTCAAAAAAAAAAAAACCAAAAAAGGCTACCAATGTCTTTAACCTGCTTGGATGACAGTAATGTTCTTTGGGCTGCTTAATCATTACCAGCTTTATTACCCAAGTTTTCAAATAGACTGACTCTCTCTTCCTGCAGAGAAGGCAGCTTTATCATCTCACTTCGATGTAGGGAGAGCTTAGATGAGTAAATTTTGGACTTGAAGGATTTTTAAGATCCAAACAATATCTGTCCTTATATATGTGTTCTGGAAAATCTATGCTCCTTATCCTTTTTCCTGTGTACAAGCTTTCATAAAGTGTGTCGTTGCTTGGCTTCACACCCCCATCCCACTTTTTTGTAAGGCAGGAAAAAAAAAGTCAAGAGCTCCCCACTTGTCTTCCGAGAACATCCTGAGAGGGTCTCAGTTGTCCTATTTTTTTTAAGACACACAACTCTGGGTTGTCAGCATAAGAGGAATCTGATGTTTGAAATGCAAAAACATCTGGTAAAACTCCAACAGAATAAGTCATTTTCTCCTGCCACGTTTAATTAAAAAAAAAAAAAAAGATTTGGCAGTGCAATGCCAGTAGGAATCTCCCAATACGAATTTTTTTTCCCCTTTCTTCAGTGCAAGGAGTTTTCAAGTTGTCAGATCTAAAAAGCCTCCATTAGCAGAACCGTTAAGTTTCCACAGTCCCGTTTAGCCTTGCTGCGGGATAACCGGCAAGAAGAGCGCGAGGTGGGGAACGGGAAGAGCAGGACCCCATGTCTGATGAATCCTGCACCAAGTAGGACGGGCTCTCTTGGAGTTGAGACCGTGACCTTAAATGAGAGCACTGCCGCTTGTCAGAAACAAGGGAGTGGAAAATAAATCCGATCTTGTTCCTAACGCTGGAATCTTTATAAAGTTTGAGAAGTACAGGAAGGATTAAATACCTCAGAAATGCTTGTTCCTTTTTTTTTTTTTTTACTTTTATTGACCAGAGTACCATTTTTACAGTTAAGATGCACTCAGGGCTTAAAAGGACCCTCTCCAGAAGGCGGGTGACTCTGCCATCACTCAACCCTTGCCAATGCTCTTTCTGGGAGCATCTCCTCACTGTGCCCAGCTGTGTGTAACCTGTCTAGTGTCTACAGTCTGAACTTAGTCTCCTTCCTCCTCCTCAACTCCTGGATAACCTTACAAGCCCATTCCTGACCTTGAGAATGTACACTCTGTCGGAGGTCTTTCTAAAGAGGGTAGATTTAGATTAGATATGAGGAAGAAATTCTTTACTGTGAGGGTGGTAGGACACTGGAACGAGTTGTCCGGAGAAGTTGAGGATTCCCCATCCCTGGAAGTGTTCAAAGCCAAGTTGAAAGGGGCTTTGAGTAACACCATCTAGTGGAAGGTGTCCATGCCCATGGCAGGGGGGTTGGAACTTGATGATCTTTAAGGTCCCTTCCAACCCAAACCCTTCTACGATTCTCCTTCCCGGTAGTTTGCCCAAGGATGGGATCTGAATGCAAAACTGCCCTGGAGGCAGAGCCCGCCTGTTCGGGATGTAGTTCTGGTTGCTGTAACAAGTCGGGAGGCGGCAGAAGTAACGAGCAGTTGTTTTCCAGTAACTGCCTGTAATCAGACCAAAAAGCAGAAGGTCTCGCCCAGCGAGCTGCTTCAGAGACATGCCTGTGCTGCCGCAGGACCCTGTGGCACAGACCTGCTCGGTGACGGTCCCTCGCGCCTTGGTCCGTCTGTGCTCATCTCGGGAAGCATCTCTTTATCCCTGTTCAACCACGTCTTTCTGCCTTATCCTCCTGCTGGTTTCCGTGCTTGTTGCTGTGTTGGAGTCACTCAGGTCAGCAGGGGACAAGTGCTTGATCGGCCTGAAGTCTGTGGGAATGTAGGCATCGCTTTAATGCTTTCTGCTTTTGATCTTGCAAGTAGGAGCTGATGATGGCAAAGAAGAAGATCGCTGCCTGCCAAGACGTAGTGCCTGCACGCATCCTGCACCTACTCACTTACCTGCTGCCTCTGGCACTAAGGCCGAATTTTAATTTTTTTTTTTTTTTTTTTTTCTTGGTAAAGTGGGCCTGAACATGATACAGCGTTCAGTCTCTTCAGCTAAAAGCAGGACCTCACGTGTGGGTGGCTGAGGGGGAATAGCTGTGGGGTAGCTTGGGGACGCTGGAGCAGGTCTGTACAGAACTAGAGAAGTCAGCTCACTGTCCGGCAAGTGCTTTTCTGTGGGCAGCTCGGGGAACTGCTTGGTGCCCTCTGGGTTTATTTCCCAGCCCACCTGGAAATACAGGTGGGTGGAAATACACCCAGAGGATTTCCAGCACCTGGGGATACCTGCTGGCTAGGCTTTCAACGCCTTCTGTACGGTCCTGTTTTCCTGACCAGTTTTTCTTGTGACCGGCTCCAAAACACAAAGTCCTGGGATCAGAAGTGATCCCAGTGAAGGCGATATGTTTGCTGAGGCTGGGGAACAGGGCTTTGGATCACGGCTGCTCTGAGCAAAGGCAGTTTGGGCTGGTTGCTGTGTCTGAAGCTGCATCCCAAAGATGCCCCGTTTGTGGTGTTAGAGGAGAAGCCTTTTTCCTATTAGAGCTACGACTGTGCTGTACTGCGGAGGAAAGAAACATCGATGAAACGAGCGGATGCGATGACTGGGAGGAAGGATACCTATTGTCTTATCCTGTGATAAAGGGCTGGTGGTGCTGAGTCAGTGTCCAGGGAGGAAGGAAAGCAAGAGGCAGCAGCAGGATGGGGACTGCAGATGTATCCGTCCCTCAGAGGATGAAAGCTCTCTGCTGAACGCCTGACTGCTGCCCCCACTGTTCTGCATTTTCTCTTACCTGGTCTAATATTTACATTCAGCTAATAAGTCATCTTCTAATGTACAGTCCCCTCTCCAGTATAACTCCGTCCCATCCCCTCGTGCCAGGCTGCGGAGCCAGCCCGGCTGTGTCGCTTCACCATGTCTTTGCACCCTTCCCTGGGGCTGTCGGGCTTTAAACAGCTTTAAACAATAGGTCCAAAGAAATCACCTTTTTATCTTATTTTAGAACCCGGTGATGGTTGAAGTGTGCAGACTTTTCCTGTTGTGTGTGTGTCCCATACCAAAATACCGCAAAGCTGCGTGGTTTGTACTGACGCTGCAGAGCGCTCTCCTCTGCCTGTGAAAGGCACGGGAGCGCGTGTATGAGCGAGCTTTGCCCTGGGCCTGAGCGCACACACCATCCAGGAGCAGAAGGCACCGTATTTCCTGGGAGATCTGCCGCTGAGGGAGCACTGAGCTGTTGCCTGAAGCAGTTAATTATCGGGGGGTATGGCAGGGGATTTGCCTGGCTCTAAACGGGGGCGAGCCACAGGGCTGGCAGTGAGGTCAAAGGGAATTTCAGGGGGTACATCTGGAGTCCTGATGACAGTTGCAGGGTAGAAACTATGCTCCTGCTTAAAGCAAATATTCTAGGAATGTCCTTCTCTATTTTTATATCTTTTTTTTTTTCCCAGTGTCTGCTGAGAACTTGAAAGAGAAGCTTAAACATGACAAAAGGACAGATTTTGAATGTGCAGTGTAATATTCTGAACTTTCCAGCTGACACAGATGAGAGTGACAAATTTCTGTGAAAAAAGGACAATATGCTTTTGCTTTTAGGAAGAAAAATGTTTCAAACTGGATGTGAGCTATGGTAGAAGGGATTCACGGGTCTCGGCAAAGCCTGGGAAGAGGGAGCGAGCGAGCGAGCAGAAGGGTCTGCAGAAGGGTGTGGGAAAAGGCATTTCTGTCGTGGTGCGGACCACAGAGTGTTTCTCTACAGCTGTGGGGGGACCTTGCAGTGCTGCAGGGACGCTGTTTGCCATCAGCAGGGGATCTCTGTCATTCTGAGGCTCCTTGATGGCTTTGGGCAAAGGGATTGCTGCTCTGTTTGGTCGTTGTCTAAAAGTGAGTTACCTGACTACATTCCTGGAGTTTCTGGGCTGATTCGAGGTGGTTGGTGTGCTGGGAATGCTGCGTGTTTGCCAAGGGACACTCCGAGTTGCTGGGCTGTGACGGACTTTGAGCAGTTGGGGCTGTACCATGAAATCTTGCTTTTGCAGGAGGTGCTTGCAGATCTGTGCCATGGGGCTGCCATCCAGCCCGTGAGATGGAACATGAGCAAGGTGATGCTTATTTGCCAGCTGCATGTTCCTTCATTTTGCATCTGACAGAGGAGGTGTAAGCGTCACCCAAAGACTGAGCGGATTAGGCTGGGTTCATCTCAGTATCACAGTCTGGTGATGGTGGCATCTCTGCTACTACCGAAATCTTTGAGGGGAGAAGAACCACAGATGAATGTTGCAGCACTCTGTGGTCTGTTGCTTACTCTGTTTTCCACCTAGAAATTGGTTTAGGATCCTTGACTTAAGGGTTTTGCAGCTTTAGGGATGCCAAGTATGACAAGTTGCAAATGATGTACTCGAGCACGAAGGACCTCTGTATGGAACTGGGCCAGCACTTTCTGCTTGACCCCCAGAAAATGGCTGTTGATAGCTTCTTCATAGAAATGAAAAATTTCAGAAACACGCTTCTGGTGAGCAAGATGCCCTTTCCTCCTCTTATTCTTAGAATCATGGAATCATAGAATCATTAAGGTTAGAAAAGACCTCTAAGATCATAAAAGTCCAACTGCCAACTCAACACCACCCTGCCCACTAACCCATGTCCTGAAGTGCCACATCTACACGTTTTTTGAACACTTCTAGTGATGGTGACTCCACCACCTCCCTGGGCAGCCTCTTCCAATGTTTGACCACTCTCTCAGTAAAGAAATTTTTTTTTATATCCAATCTAAACCTCCCCTGGTGCAACTTGAGGCCATTTCCTCTCATTCTGTCACTAGTTACTTGGGAGAAGAGACCAACACCCACCTTGCCACAACCCTCTTTCAGATAGTTGTAGAGAGCAATGAGGGCTCCCCTCAGCCTCCTCTTCGCCAGACTGAACACCCCCAGTTCCCTCAGCTGCTCCTCATCAGACTTGTGCTCCAGAGCCCCCCCCAGCTTAACCTTCCTTGCCCGGATCTCCCATGCTTCTTGCTCCCATGCCTCCAAGGAGGGATGTTAATTGCTTTGGTGCATTTTTCCCCACCCCTCTATCATGCAGCCCCTAAGCAGCTGTTTCTCCTGTTCTGCAGCGAGCTGTCATGAGGAGACTCAGAAGCGGCATGAAACAGATTGATATGCCGTGTGAAGCTGGCCAAGGAGAAGGCACGCCAGGAGTGACAGCAGCAGAGAGAACAGCTGGGCGACACCAGCGTGGGTATGAGATGCCACTGGGTGTTTGGGACAGCAGAAGTTTTGCTCTGGGATGCAAAGCTCTACTAAATAACATGTGCAGAGAGCTACAGGCGAGGAGAGAAATGCTGTGAGTTGGATTCCCAGGGCTGGGGACAGCGTGAGTGATCTTACTGTCACCTTTACTGAGAGGGTAATTCCTGAGAGCAGCAATTTCTGGGTTGCCTGCAGAGCTTTAAACATAGGCGTTGGACAAGTCACGGTAAACCCACCTTGAGTGATGTGCACAGCCTACTAAACTGCAGAGAACCTTGCCAAACCTGAGGGCCTTCTTGAGAGGCTTTTTGCCTATATAAAATGCAGCAATTTGCGTGACACACCAAAAGCCTGTGCAGCCGTTCAGTGCTGTAGTCCTGTGCTCCATCTCCTCCCGTGTTTTCCTGGGCGGCCCGGTGGGTATTAGCGTAAGAGCTCCTCTCCCTGCTTCCCAAACCGTGATGCTGTGCTCCATTAGTGCAGGAGTCGGGCATTAGGCTCCCCTATTCCAACCACATAGGTTTCAGATTTCTTTGTGAATGTCTTTTAAAAGGGAGGAGGGGGAGAGGCCATAAACAGTCTTACGAGCTTTCCCAGCACTGTTTTCTGAACCTGGGAGTACCTAAACCAGCTGCAGCTCTGTGGGACAGCCTTGCCACGATTGTGCAGACTCAGGTTCCTTGTTCATCGCCCCTTCTGTGCCCTTACCTCTGGGTGAGTGAGTCCCTTTAATAGCAGGTACTCCTGCACCACAGCTGTACTGCTTCCTGGGAGCAGAGTGGACCTGACACCCCTCCTGGCACTGCCCAAAGAATGGCAAAACCATGTTCTGATGTTACTCCTGTCCACCTTCCTTCCCAGCTCCATATGTGCGCGGTGGCGTGGGTGTAGATCTAGCCCTGTCACTTTGTAATGAGACGGTCATTTCCTTCGCCTTTTTACAGCATTAACTCTTACATGAGGATGTTAATGAGTTTAAGGTTGGAAGAGTTAAGGTTGGAAGCCTCCTGACCCGTAGCTACTACAGGCGGAGACCTGAAAGCCCACACAAGTGACCTGTCCCAGCAGTTGTGGTTAGTTTGAATTCAACCTTCTGCTTGGTCCGGGAGGTTAACATGACCCTGCGAGCACCCTGTGCTGTCCCCACAGCGTGGGCTTTTCTCCCTTTGTCTGCTCCCTGCTACCAGATGCATTCTTCACTTCCAGCATATGGACTCAATTACTGTCCCTCTCCCTTGATTTCCTGCCTCTCTGCGTTTCCTGAAACGCATCCCCTCCTCCTGGCAGCTTGAACTCCCCCACTGAGATGCTGTGCAAGCTCTCACATTCCTCCCTGCCTCCTTCCCGCCGCTTTGCTGTCTCTAGCGAGGTGGTCCCGACCCAAAGCACGCACAGATAAGGCTGCAGACCTACGCCGTCGCTATAGCTGAGCCCAGGCACCTCAAGGGCTTGGCTTCGGGCAGAAGAACTAGCCGGCCCACTAAATGCATGTTCAGCGACTGGCAGGGCTGTGTCCCAGCTCCTCTTGACGGAGGTCCCCACCCTGCCTCAGCATCGTTCCTACATCACCCTGTAGCTTTTAGTCAGCTGCTTCATTTGCAAGACTTTAGGCTTTTTTCCTATTCCCATCTGAGGCCGTGGACTTTCTGAGCCTCTGCGCTTTGAAAGGAGCATCAAACTGCTCTGGGTTTCTCCTGGGTGCTATTTGGCTTCTTTCCTGCACATCTACCCCTGCGGAAAAGCTGTGTGCCCAGGGCTTCTGCCTTTAAAAGTGTGTGAGGAGGAGGGGAGAGGGAGCCCTGTCTTCTCCGGCAGTGGTTCTCTCAACCCCTGCCTGCTGCTCTGGGGCAGCCCCCGGCGCTGCAGCATCGGGGTGCTGGCAATCTTAAGAAATCTGAGCTTATTCGAGGGGGAGATGGAAATGGTTAATTCACGCAAATGAACAAGTTAATGATTTCCATCCCCTTGCTGGCATGTTCCAGTTTTTGGAAGGGGGTCTGGTCAGCAGCTGTGCCAGCAATTGTAGCTCAAAAAGAGGATTTTCTTTCTGTGTCAGCTTTCATCCGTGGCCCCTTTGGATTCCCCTGACTCTCACAAATGCCAGAGTTTCCAGGGCTCCTGCTGCTGCGAGTCCCTGTGACTGTTTTCCCGCACATACTCAGCAATGGAGTTAGAAAATGGGGGGGGGGGGGGGAAAAAGCCAGTGTTTGCT
>NW_010547339.1:11523-13289 GCF_000687285.1 Phaethon lepturus
ACACTGTTTGCTCCCTTCTTGCTTCCTGCTCCATCCTCTTTTTCCCCAGGATACAAGTGGCTCAGCAGCACTGAGCTATATATATGTATATGGCGCTTATATAATTATATATTGTATAATATGCTGTATTATAATAAGCCTGGGCACAGCGTGTCCAGGTTCTGGCATCTAAGGTCACTGAGCCCCAGCAACAGGCGCGTGGGTCCCCACGGCTGTCGGTTGAGCCTCCCCTCAAGGGATGGTGTGAGGGATGGTGCCCGTTCTCTCCCGGACCACTTCCCCCATGGAGAGTAGTGACTCCTTAGGATCTCCTGAGAGCCAGAGCCCGGTAGCCAGAGAGCCCTTTGTGTGGAACCAGACTAAACTCAGCACTGCTTCTCTTACCCGCAGCAGGAACGCATCGGTTGAGCTCTACCATCAGGAGCATCACCTTAAACGTGTAGCATCTCCCCACCTTCCTACTCACCTTCTCCTGATGCCTTTTCCTGTGTAGGCAGAGGTAGAAGCACAGAGAAGGAAAAGCCCAAACTTCTCGAATCGGGTAAAATATAAAGAGTGTTTAGAAATCCTTGAGTACACTGAAGCTGGAGGGGAGTAAATGAAGCACAGAGGCGAGGCAGGGACCCCAACTACCAGTGTCCCCATGTCCTTCCTCAGCCTTCCAGTCCCCTTGTCTTGCTTGGGCTGAGTTTAGTCTGAAGTCCCCGCTGGGCCACCGCCCTGTCTCATCCTCAGAGACCCTTCACAGCAGCCCAGACCCTGCACTTGGGCTTGGCACCAATGGATGGGTAAGTGTAAGAAACTAGAAAGCCCCAAGAGATGCCAGTGGCTTACTGCTGTCACTCAAACCTGCCCTCAAAATTTTGAGAGCCCCCAGCGGTGAATTTGGACTGGTTTGCTCCGAGAGGAGCTTCTCTGCCAGCCAAAGCCACAGTGATGGGCGTTGGGTCCCTCCTAGGAGCCACCCAAGGCTCCGGTGACTTGTAGGGTGCATACCCGCACCCTCAATCCTTGCAGGCTCCCTTCAGTAGCCCAAAAGCCGGGTCTGGTAGCCAGGTTTCATGCCCCAGGCTTCCCCTCAGCATGCCGGTGCTGTCCCTGCTGCCCTCAGCCGTGTTTCTGGGGTGCCACCAGCTCTGCCCGGGCGTGGGCGATGTGGGTCAGCGTGGGCGATGTGGGTCAGCCTGGCCGGGGGGGCTTGCCGGCAGGTGGCAGCCTGTGCAGGCAGCACGGGCAGCACGGGCAGGCTCTCGCAGATGTTTAATGGGATTTTATAGCTCTGGGTTTCATCGGGAGCTGTTGTCACGGAAACGGAGATCTGCAGAGAGCCCGTGCATTCGGCGTTAACCGCCTCGGTGCCGCGGTGATGGCCGAGGGAGGACGCGCAGGGGAGCGAGCGGCCCCGGGAAGCTCCTCTTAAAGGCTTGTGGTGAGTGATTCGTGCCTGGGGCTCACAGCCCCCGCCTGGCTTGGCAGCGGCAACGGGAACGTGCTGGTTTATTTAGGACGGGGGTTTTAAACTCCGCTCCTGTGCTGTTGGAGCGCAAGGCTGTGCCTCGGGAGGGGGGCCCGGGGGGGCTCCGTTTTCTGCCTGGGTGTCCTGGCCCTCCCGTTTGCAAGCTTGGGAGATTCCCACACAAACAAGAGGGGATAGAAGGCGAGGATGGGTGCAAGGTCTCCCAGATTCCCAGCTTGCAGCGGGGCGGAAAATGTCCTTACCAATGCCTGGTGCCAGCACATCTTGTCTTGTGCTGCGGCTCCGGCCC
>NW_010547339.1:13394-14019 GCF_000687285.1 Phaethon lepturus
ACATGGCGCCCCCAGGGGTGACATCCTGGTTGCCAGGGAGGGTGAGCAGCTGAGGTCAGGCTAATCTCCTTAGCGGCCTGAGCACCATCACGAGAGTGAAAGGGAGATTAGAGGGCAGGGTGGCATTAGCAACCCGGGACGCTCATTGGAGAGGAGCAAGGAGACAACTGAGCCAAGCAGAAATGGAGAAGACCCTGGGGGAGATCAGCAGAGGAGCCTGAGAGGCCTCAGTCGGCAGCAAATAACCCAACAGCTGGGATCTCTGAGGAAGGCAAAGGCTTTAGACAACATACCCAAAAATCCTTGCGGAGCCGTCTGCACTCCCTCCTCCCCGAGGAGGAAAGTGTTGCCAGGCAGTCTGGGTCCTAATCCATTCCCTCCCACCCAGAGAGGGGGAGGTGGGTGCCTTCCCACCCGCTATCACACCCGTGAGGCATGAAAACATTCCTTCAAAGCATACACAGAAAGAAGAGAAAACCACTGGGTTTTACCCCATACCCGTGAGACATGGAGGAACAGGACGTGCAATATTTATTGTCCCTTTCCATCATACAAGAGGCAAAAGATGCTATTTTCTGTAGTGGAGTAGGGTGTGAGGCTGTTGCTCACAAAGCCTCTGTGAAGG
>NW_010547339.1:14063-19281 GCF_000687285.1 Phaethon lepturus
CGCCCCCTGTCCCTGCCACGTGGGTGTCATGGGGTCCTGTGTTTTCTTCGCAGGCGGCTAACGGGGCCGGGGTGATGAAGGTTTTATGGGAAGCCTTGCAGCCCGGCGGCCTGGCCTGCTGGAGCAGGGGAGCGCGGCAGCGTAGGTGCTGCTCGCCGGGCTGTGCCCCCTCTGCGCTTCTTCCCACAGGGAGCTCCAGGGCTGGGAAGGGAAGGGAAGGGAAGGGAAGGGAAGGGAAGGTCACAATATTTTAAGTGGAAATTCTATAACTGCAATTTCCAAAAGTAAATTGAACAAGCAATATGTATTTGTTATATATATTATACCACTTCAACCAAATTTTATTCTAAAAGCTTATGCTAGGGTGTCCTCAGTAAGGTATCAAAAATCAATATGCCACAAGGGAAAATAAATGGAAATTATAATTCCAACGGTGCCTACTATTACTACTTGGTGTTTGTTCCTTCCTCTCAGCTGTCAAGGAAACCATGGCATGGTTCACATACCCAGCTGGTATTGCTGCGGTTGCTGACGTGTAACGTCCTTTTATCCATATACAAAATAGCTCCCCCAGCCCCCTCCGTTCCTGCTGGCTTACACAGCACCTTCCACTGTGCACTCCTGCCTGACTTCGTCCCTTCTCCCTGCCCCGGGGATGTGGATCAGAACACCAGCCTGTTCTTAGAATCGCAGAATTTTTGGGTTGGAAGGGACCTTCAAAGGCCATCTAGTCCAACCCCCCTGCCACAAGCAGGGACACCTTCAACTAGAGCAGGGTGCTCAGAGCCCCGTCCAGCCTGACCTGGGATGTTCCCAGGGATGGGGCATCGACCACCTCTCTGGGCAACCTGGGCCAGGGTTTCACCACCCTCTATGTGAAAAACTTCTCCCTTAGATCTAGTCTAGTTTAGTTTAGTTTAAAACCATTACCCCTTGCCTGATGGCAACAGGCTCTGCTAAAAAGTCTTCTCCCAGGCTGAAGAAGCAGAACTGTACCTTATACATGCATGAGTGTGGTCAAGACAGGACTGACATGTTTCTGCCAGCAAGATTTGCAAAGAGATGGAAAGAGTTGAGGCGGTATTGGGATACATGGAGACACCCCTGGTGCCGGCAACTACAGGAAAAGATAGAGAGAAGGGGCTTGTGCCATATTAGGGGCAGAAGGAAGAGCGATCAAGAGGGTTTGAAAAAGGAGACAACTTAGAAGCAGGTTCAGAAATGACAGAGTTTGAAGGGAAGAGATGTTAAGAGCAGCTTCTGTGCTGATGAAAGCAGTCCCTGTATGGGAGATTCTGGGTAGAGGGGTTGTGAGGTGCTCAGAGTGGAAAAGAAAGCAGAGAAAAACAGGACCCAAAGTGGGAATGAGGACACAACGGTGCTAGATCTGTGCCACAAAAGTGGCCGCAAGCCAGCAGCCAGACCAGAAGAGTGAGGAACAAAGATCTCTCAGCCAAGCATTTGGAAAAAGAAAACCAGAGTAGAGGTTTAGAAGAGATGAAGCTACAACTTCTCTGTCTCAAATATAGGAGGAGGAGGGTCAGGAGAAGCATGGAGAGAAGTCTCCAGCTCAGTTTCAGCAGCCTACGGTAGCAGTGGGATGTTTGCTCATCTTTTACATACAGAAAAGGACAGGGCTTTAAAGTGACGGGCTGTTCTGCCTTTTTGGCCTCCGCAGGGTCCAAGGCTAACGCGTGGTTAGCGCAGCCTGGCTTCCCATCAGACCCTGATCTGCTTGCTGTCTGCGTGGCAGACATGTCTTGGTGCCGTGGGACGTGCCAGGGTGCCTGTGGTCCTCCCCCGGTCATGGGACTGTGGCTGCGAGCGGCAGCAGCCCAAAAACCATAGGTACGTACGACCGCGGCACCACGCGCGCTCCTGTACGCCGCCGCCTCGGGTGTTGGTGACGGCCTGCACTGGGTCCGGCTGACATCTCCCCGACTTGGATTTCACCCCTCTGGCCCTTCCCCAGAGGAGCACTGTGTGCTCTGATTGCAGGAAGCTCTCCTGCTGTAATCAAAACCCGGGGGGGACACTCGCTGCCTTCGCAGCCGTTTCAGACCCAGCTTCCCTTGGAGGGGGAGGATTTCCCTTTCCACACCTGCAAAAACAAGGGGCCCTGACTCCCTGCCTACAGGGCGCAAGGGCCAAGAGGGCTCCCCTTACACCACGCTCGCGGGGGCAGGAACGGGGAGAGCGGGACCAGGCGCATGAGCCTGAGCTCTGCCTGTCACCGTGGGATTTCCTTCCCCTGCCCTCTGGGTTTTCCCCTTTTTTGCTCTTTTCGGAAGGCAATTTCAGTACAGTGCGGTATCCGTGTGGTCCTGTCGTGGTTTAACCCCAGCGGGCAGCTAAACACCACCAGCCACTGCATGGCTGAACACCTGCCCGCCGATGGGAAGTGATGAATGAATTCCTTCCTTTTGCTTTGCTGGCGCGCTCAGCTGTTGCTTTACCTCTTAAACTGTTTTTATCTCGACTCTTACCCTTCCAATTCTGTCCCTCATCCCGCTGCGGGGGAGCGAGCGAGCGGCTGAGCTGCCCACAGGGGTTAACCCCCACCAGGTCCCAAGCCTGCGCTGGTTTTGGCATCGCCGGGTAGTGCCCCGAGCACGCCCTGGAGCCAGCGCTTCTCCAAGCCCTCCTTCCTGACGCTTTGCGTTCCCCAGGAGCTCTCCTGGTGGGATGTGTTGTGGTTCTCCATTGCTCCGCTACCAGTTGTTGGGACATTTCTCCATCCCTTGTCACGGCTGCCGAGGAAGACAGGAGCTCGGCGCGTGAGCCTTGTCAGCTCTGATCTCCGACTCCCGTCCTGCCCAGGCAGCTGTGTCTATTCAGCCACGAGCAGCTCCATCCCTAGACCATAAAGGAATGGGAAAAGCCGCCGGGCTTCTGCTTAATAGCTTAAAGGACCCGATGTGAGGAAGAGAGGTCAGCGAAAGGGGAGCGCTGCAGCCAGCTCATTGAGAAAGGCGTGCGGACCACGGCAGGGCACGCACGCAACAGTGTCCTCCTGCCTGACCCTACCCTCAGAGCTCCAGCCAGATGATTCAACATTGGTTTGTGGTTGAAGTGACTCACCCGGTGTCCTTTTCTGTTGCCTCGACGTCACGCATATGCCATCTACTCCCCGCCACGCAGCAGAGCGGAGACGGAAAATCAGTTGTGAATCCATCCCTCCTGCCCCGAGCTCGCTGCTGGCCTGGGTATCCAAAGGAAAGAGAGCGAGGGCTGAGCCGGGCTGGATGCAAGAAGACTCTTCTTCCTCAAACAGGATGAAGGTGTCATGTATAAAGCGGGCACGTTACCCCTTGCCCCATTGCTCAGGCTCTTGCCTGGTTTGTGGGAGGGAGGAAGATGCTCATCTTTGATCCAGGTGATGCTACCCACAAACCGAGCCAGGGGAGCAGGGCAGGTTGCAGCCTTTGCCAGTGGGTGCAGTCGTGCCACAGCAAAAATCTGTGTATGCTGTGGGAGGGGGAAGGGGTTTCTAAGCCTTTCTGAAATGTTTTGCCGGTTCTCTGCAGAGCCACTGCGATCTCAAATCAGATCTGCTGGGAATCACCAAAAATAGCATTTTTGGGCATGGGTTTCCAGCCTGGCGATCCCTTGGTCAAGCCATAAATACTCCTTGCCCAAAATACTATTAATGCTCAGTAGCTCCAGTGTTTTCCTGTTGTCCTGCTGATGCCGGTGGCATGAGAAGCCAGTTGATAAAACCCACCTGGATTTCCAAAGGGGTCTCCTGCAGTCTCCTAAAGAAGCTAAGCTCCTTTGGGATGAGAGGGGAGGTTCCTACATGACTGCTAACCCATTATTCCCAGGAAGACTGGGAATAGTAGAAATATTTCTGACGATATTTCAGTAGGAAAAAACAAAAGACTAACTGCGAAGGGCTGCAGAAGGACCTCACCCGGATGCTTCGTGGCTTGTAGCATCTCAAAGGGGTCGTCTTGCCCTGTGTGCTTTTTCCTTTTAACCCCGTGAGCAGGGGATGCTCCCAGCTGGCCATTGGAGCGAAACACGGGCTTTACTGGGTGCCTGTGGCAATGTCAGCCCAGCGCTTGGCAGTGGTTAAAACCCAAAAGCCCCCTCTGAGATCTCAGAATCCCTGGGAAAGGAAGGAGAAGAAGGAAAAACAATCACGGCAGTGGCTTGCTGTGTTTTAAATGTGTTGTGCTGCCTGCAGTTCTGGTTCCCCTGCCTGAGGAGGGACATCGTGAGCTAGATGAAGTGTGGAGGGAGGCAGCGAGGGTGACTGCGCAGACCTGGGACTGCTTAATCTGGAGAAGGGGCATGAAGGAGGCATATGAAATTATAGACTGGAGATGTTTTTGTCTCTTCCGCAAGAGCTTGAATGAAGCTGGGAGGGGCAGGCTTAAATGCCAAGCTGCGGTTTCACAGCCCTCCTCTTTACAGGATGTTGCAGATGCTTATGGTTTACACGGGTTAAAAAAAGCAACCAAATACGTTTATGGAAGAAAAAGGTGGGAGGATGTGAGAAAATTCACTGGCTGAGAAAGAGGAGAGAGTGTCAGTGGGGGTGTGAGGGAATATTTGGGACCTGCAAGGAGCGGGGGTGGAGGGAGGGAGCAAGGCTGCTGGGTTCAGTGCTGTGTGTTGGGAAGGGGCTTGGCCTGAGGGAGAGCTGGGCTGCAGGAGGAGGACAGTTCTGCCCGGAGGAGCGAGCAGCATTTGTGGGTTGAGGCTTGGGAGAGGGGTTGGGGGACGTTGGAAGAGCCTGAGGGGAGAAGGGGCTGCTGGATCAGAATGGGGCTGTTGGGCAGAGGAGGCTTTGCTGAGGGATGAAGAAGACAAGAACTGCATTGAGTACGGGCTCCTGCTTGCTTTCAGCTCTCTCTGGCTACGCTACGGTCCAGCTGGCAGCTGGGGAGACATCTCTCACCCCCCCTTCTCTGCTGTAGCCCCGAGGGGATCAGCGCACAGAGCCTGGCAGCTCTCAATGCTCCCTGTGTTGCCTGTGCTTCATCCTCCCTTGCTGCCGGGGCGAGATGGGAGAGCAGCTCTCACGCAACCCGGCAGCAGGAACGAGGCCTCCCGGAGGGGCTGACCCATCAGCATCACCCACCAGTGTCCAGCACCCACCCTGCACAGGGGACCTGTCGCTAGCAGACCTGGAAGGGAGGTGGCCGATGGCTGGGTTTGGAGGCTGTCGGTCTCTTCCCAGCCAGGCTCTGCATGTGAGCGGCGTGCGTCC
>NW_010547339.1:19342-19550 GCF_000687285.1 Phaethon lepturus
GGGGGTGAGGGACGGACCCGTAAGTGATCCCTCCTGCCTGCCATGCCACTGGTGAGACGGAGACTGCGTGGGGCGGTGGCTGGGGAACGGGGCAGGGAGAGGCAGACGCAGCAAGGTGAGGTGAAGGGCAGTTTCAGGGGTGCTCCAGGGCATGGAGAGGGTGACAGAGGGGTGCTGGGTCCATGATATTTATCAGAGTCTCCGTAAG
>NW_010547339.1:19568-19789 GCF_000687285.1 Phaethon lepturus
AGTCTTTTGAACCCGGCCGGGAAGCCTATAGCTTGTCTCCTCTGCGCAGTTTCGTGTGCCTGCCCTTGGTGTGTCAGAAGCTAGGGTGAGACCGTGAAAGGTTTTCAGTCCTGAAGGAGTTAATTTCTCATGCCTGTAGCATCTGGGCAGTAATTCAGCTGCTGCTTTATATTCCTGAGCCGGTCCCCTCCCTTCTGCCATCCCCTCCCAATCATAAAAAT
>NW_010547340.1:0-12666 GCF_000687285.1 Phaethon lepturus
CCCCACGGACACAGGGAGAAGCAGAATTCTGCTTTATTATTATACCACGTTTCCTTGTGTATGTCAACTGTTCCTTAGTTACAGAGAACTGTACTCTTTCCAGACAAGTATAATGAATCTTCAGAAAAGGAGTCACAATTTTTTTAAAGCATTTTGAAGAAACTCCCAGAAGGAATTAATGTTTTTATTTACAGCCTTGTCTGCTCAGATGTGAACACATTTCTACGTAGCCACCTCATGGTAGCATATCCTCGCCATCTTGTAATGAAATTATTGCAAACGTATCAACAAGACGTGATCCCACATATTTAAGTCATTACGGCGAACTTTGGCATGGATCAAAGTACATTAGTTATTTTAATTACAGCCGAGTCAATCTCCATTAGGTATGGTTAACATTTGGCCTAACTTTTCTCTGTCTTGAAGCTAAAAAAGCCTCCTTTAAAGTTCAAGATTAAACTCATGTTTTTGAGGTTTACATAATTATTACAACTCTGGCTCAACCCTCACGCTATCATTGTCTCTTTTTTAGGTGAAAGAAAAAGAAATCTAGAACAAGACAAAAATCAGTTTGACCAACATTCCTTTCTTAGATAATACGTCATCACTAACACATGGAGGATAACAGATTAAGGTGCATGGTAAAAACTTTCCATTTGCATTATTCTGAAGATGACATATTTAATCATGCAAAGATCTCTACAGAGCCTTTTCCAGAAAATAGTGACAAGAATTACAGACGTGTTGCAAGATGTTAGAGCAGTGATACATCACGACTGGCAATCCTCTACAAAACACCGCAAGGTCTACGGGACCTTTGAGAAAGCATAGGTGGAGACTGAAAAAACGAACTGGGAGAATCGCACTGACAATACCAGTCTCATTTAGTCACTTCAATCCTCAAAAATATTTTTTTATGAGTGTTTCAGCGGTCACATTTATTTACCAAGATGCTGTTAAACAATTTTAAGCTTTCTTCCACTGCTGCTGATAGTAAGACAGTGGTGTCAGATCATATGCAAAAAGGGAGCACATCACTTTGGGAACAAACAGGCTCACAGGGTGCCTGACAAGGGGATGCCTAATCCCCGGCCGGGCACTGCAACCCACCTCCTGCCAGTGCTCAGGCACCTCCTCTGGGATGCCAGAGCACCCACCTCTCTGGTGGCAACGTGTTTGTCTTGAATGGCAACTCAGCCTCACCTTCCTTGCTTGCTTAAGGGGATGGGGACCCCATTGCCTGGTGTGCCACCACCAGAGGCTGCTGGCTGAGCCCACCCAGACTTCGGGGCTTGCTCAGCTCCAACAGGCGTTACGCAACGGTCAGATGAACTGCTACAAAATACTCCTTGATCGTGACTCTCCTCACCTTCCCATGCCTTAACCACTAACCCAAGTACCACATCCAGTTGCTGTCTTCGAACCTACCAGGTTTTGTCCTTGGGGAGCACAGGCTAAGGGACGTGAATCCGTGCCTTTCAGTGACTATGACACTCATAGCAGAGAACTCAATCTTGCCAAGCCAAACTGGGGAGTGTTGCTGGAGACAGCTCACATATTACGGATTTGAGATAGATGAGGTTACCCAGCATCTGGTCAGAGATTTTCAGGAGCCAGTGTTTTCATTTGGACATCTAAAATGGAAGTTAGGCAGCACTAAGCATCTAATTGCTCTTGCAATTCTACCTTCTCACTCCAAACTCCTTGAACCAAGAGTGATCCTTCACACAGTTGCTGCCACAGCTACATTTATCTACAGGTATAGCTCTAATGCACAAACTCTTCTGTGAATCAGTGAGTCCTGTAGTAGATTAGAAATTTCTAAAGCTGGTATCTGGACAAGGCGGGGGGGGGAGAAAGAACGAAGTTATTCCATATTTTGAAAAATAGTCAGTAGTCTTTATCTACCACCTGTCTCTCAATCACTCCCAGTCCCCAGAATATGTCCTAAAGAATTAGTAAAGCCAATCAGGGAACAGAGGCAGCTCCACGTGATTAACATAATCATTCAAAAGGGCCTCAAAGTAAGTAACGAGTGACAAGCCACAAAGCCAAATTCTGAATTCTGAAAATCATGAGCAGCTTTCAGGGACATTTACTGATGCGATCACTGTTCCGCTTCCAAATAAAAACATATTTAGGAAAACAGACGTCTAGGTCCTCACAAGCATCTAGAATAAATACACACAAGACTCCAGTAATCAGGAAAGGTGCCAGACGATTACTCTCTGAAGCATTTAGATTCTGCATTACTTCCTTTAATAACCTCTGTACCTCTTGAATGGATTTGCATAGATACCATGAACATTCTTGCCGTAGTCCCACAACCAGCACAGTAACTGATGTGTTACCGCAACTGTAGGACTCAATGGCTTCAGAAGGTGTCCCAAGCCTAACAGCCTGTGGAAGCTCAGAAGAAGAGACTTCGCGAAGACCCCGGCTGGTGCAAATGTACTACCAGACAGTCGCACATAGAGGGCATATGAAGTAACCTGACACGGTGCTGTTAAAGGTTACTACTGTTAATAGTTTGAAGAGTCAGTACAGAAGCAAGCCGTGAAAAGATTCAAGGAATGCAGCAGTTCATTGCAGAAGTGTATTTCAGGCACAAGGATTGCAAAGACAAGGAGGAAAAACTGCCATACGCATGCATGTGGGCTTACCTCCTCCACCCCCCAAATTCCAGCAGAATTAACGCAGAAGGAAAAAGGAATAACCAAACAGCAGGTAAGGGCTCTAAGTCATTTTATGATAGGTGAATAAAATACTAGAAACAAGTTCTGAACAAAAACACAGTATTTAAAGAAAAAATAAAGAAGGTAAAAACAGATCTGTGCCATGCAGAAGAAATGGCACGGTAAATTAAAAGGAACCTTTTTATAGCTGGAAATTACAGGCTACTGAATGCAGGAGAAAGGAAACATGCTGGAATTTGAAATATGCTTAAAAGGCCTAAAAACTAGAACAGGTGTTGTCTGCCATCCAAAGTTACTTTGAAGAGATGACAGACAATTAAGGGAAACTCTGAGTCATCACGCAGTGTTGCTTGCTTAACCATACAAAAAGACGGAGACATAACACTACCTTATTTTCTACAACTCAAACGCTTTTTCCGTTACTGAAGTCTGTGCCTTCCTGAAAGAGAAAACTTCCACACTCTGTAAAATCTGAGTACTGGAAATGAAACATAAAGCACTGGGTTAGGACAGCAGACAGCCAATCTACACTGAAGTACCTGAATATATTAATTTGAGATTTAATGGACGTAGCTCTTCCAAAAAAGAACTGCAAGCTGAATGCGCAGGGTGAACGCATGAGCTGTTGTGAATCAACACTGCTCCACTGAAGTCAATGAACTGCGTTGTTCAAAGAGGCTGAGGATCAATGCTCTGTTTAACATAAACAAGTATTAGGCAAACATTCTCAATTTTCTGCTGAAATTTGACATGCCAGTCAGATTGCATTTCTCACCTCCAGTTCAAGAGTATAAATGAAATGGCTCTGTGCAGCTTTCTGTTGGTAACACGAAGGCAACATTTGGCAGAAGGAAGCCTTCTGCAAACATCCAACGTGGGCTTAAAAATATTGTTGCTTTTCTACTGACAAAACTGATTTATCTTTAGCTACCAGATGGACTCAGGAAAGATGGATGAATTCTGTAATGGAGATGGAATGCCCTATTTTATGTCTGTCTCATTGCCACTCTGTGTGCTCCTTTGCTCTGAGTTCAATTGGATTGAAACAAACAAGGGGAAAACTTTCACCAAAAAATATTTTAAAGAGTTTGTTTGGTTTTATTTGCAGAGAAGTGTTTCAGTCAGCCTGCCTTTAAACTCCAGGGCGCTCAGGTAAGTGACAAAGTAACTAGGAAAACAGTTGTAAAAGCAAATATCAGATTCGTAACTTCAACAACCTCCTTCCTTTCAGAGTCCTAACAGCCTTGCACTGAGCCCTAAAGGAGGTTCGTATTCCCACTGGTTAGAATAGAAAAGCACCTGCTCCCACCATGAACAGCTTGGGAACCAGGAATGGTCCCCATTATCTGTCACCAAAACGTCACCTGAGGGTCAGGTTTTGAATTGCACAGGTCCAGCTTTGGCAAAATAACTAATGTGTTCAGGAGGACAAATGATCTAGCTTCTACCAGCAAATCTACAAATTAAAAAAAATTATAAAATCTATAATAACTTATTTTACTGTCATGCAATAACCAGTTCGGCCATTAAGCACAACGTACAAAGCCCTGCGAACACCAGCAGCAGGAGAGCAGCGCCGGAAGCTGGACGCTGACTCTCTGTTCCACGGCAAGACCACGGCAGACAGGAGAGCACCCTGCAACAAGCAAGTCCTCCGCAGGGCAGCAGGAGAGCAGAAAGGATCATTCAGGTGTGTGCTGCTAGTGAGAGCTGGCAGTGGCTCTCAGTTAACCCCTTCTTTCCAAGAGCTTAGTCATGGCAAGCTGAAAGTCCGCCCTCAGCAACTAGCTGAATGCGAGGACAAAAACAGAGTGGGTACACATTTTTTAAGTAGGATTGTTCCCAGATATTTAGCAACCCTCTTTTTTTTTTTTTTCATTAGATGTGCCTTGGCTGCCTGCATGTGTTTACAAGCTTCCCTTTCACATTTCCTGTAATGTTCATCACAGTAAAATAACTACCAGGTTCTTTTCTAATCATCGCCTCCTTTGTGAGCCAAAACAGTTTTAACCATTTCCCTACCTGGAGACAGACTTAGCCTTGGTATTGCTGAGAGTCACCCAAGTACAGCACACACATCTGAGCAGGTCACTGACTTCTGACATGGTGTTTGTCTTTCTGCTTCCTATCCCCCTCTCTGTTCCTCCTATTTGCAAGGAAGCAGGTTGGAGCTTTGAATATGCCTTTGTGTGTGCAGGCTCCCTGCCTTGGGAAGCAGCATCAGTTTCAGCTGAGATTTCAAGGCATCATACTGTGAATAACGGTAAGTTGAAAATGCACTGTGCTGTCCCTACCGTTGGGAGTGATTTTATTCCCCGACACACAAAAAAAAAACAACCCCAAACCAAACCCTGTGGCAGAATATAACACTGTGAAATCAAGATGGGCTTTGGCTTTAAGTTTCTGTCCCAGGATGGGTGTCGCTCCACGGTCAGCACCCAGACCTAGGAGTCATCGGTCTCACAGCGAGCACAGAAACACGGCACTGACCTGTCTTCAGAAAAGGCAGTCATCCTCAACACCTGCAGTGCTGGTTTGATTTTGCTCTGTTTTTCCCTAGAGGGGGAAAGTGGAGCCTCAACCTCTGCAAAGTTTTCAAGAAAACTGTCATGGAATTAGCTGAAGTATTGTTTGCAAAAGGGCTGGAGTAACTGTCCAGGTCATAGGATGCTGTATCATCTATCTGTCAGGTTCAGAGTAGAACTGACTTCAGGCGTTTTGGTGTCTACCCTCCATAACCAACTTCTATATATCGCTTAAAGCACCAACTGCCTCACAGGATTTACCATGGGGATCTTTCCTCCTCCTGCTAAAAATCCATGAAATACATTTTCAGACACTACTGTTACTTCCTATGCTACTAAAACACACAAGTATCTTAAAGCACTTAAAAGTAGATTAATTGGTTGGGGCTGGTTAATTTATGAATAATAATCATGGGTTTGGTCTCTGGATGAGAGACTCATTTTCATTTTTGTCATCTGTTGGACATTGTTTGTTTGAGTTGGCTATAATGTGCTAGAAGTGTGACTCATACCCTGAGAGCCAGAGTCTCCATAGAGTTAAGTATCCTCATTCTCTCTCCGTTTCTGAAAAAGAATTAATTGCCTTGTGACTGTGCTTCTTCTGCCTTGTTCAATATGTTTATTTTTTTATTGGTAGTAGTATCTTGGGTAAGGCATATAGATTGTAAGGAAAGATACAGACGTCAGTAGCAAAGTCCCTGCTCACATCAAGATAGGCCTGGCCTAGAAAAGTTTTTAATCTAAATAAGCTAAGGAAGGACAGAGGAAGAGAGACACAAAAAGGTTGCTGGCAATAAGATTATAAACTATTAGAGCCCTTGTTGCAGGAACAATGGATTCATGTTCATCTGCACACATGTGCTCTTGCTGGAGTTTTCACATCATAAAAAAAATTAAAAATAAAGATAATAAAAAAAAAATAATTCCTCTACCCTGTATTGCCATATTGCTATCACACCTTTTTAGGTGCTTCTTGAACTACAGTGCAGCACTAGGTGATCGCCGCGAAAAGAAATTCACCTGCTGTGGTTTTATGGGAAGTGAAAGGGGAGATGACTTATTAAGCTAAAACTATATGTTGTCATGAAATAACATCCCAAGAAGTGGGGAAAGAACTAGATCAGGTTTATCACTTCTTCGTACTGTTTGGTTGTGTTCTCCAGTACCTGAGAAGGGGCACACTGACCGCAGTCCGCTCCAGCAGTTTGGCATTCGAAGTGCTGAACACCATTCCAGAAACGTACTGGCATGGTTCTGCTGTAGGCAGTAAAGAACTGATTTCAAACATTGTGTAGTTTGAACTTAAACCATCAGGAAAATAATTAGAATTACAGTCTATCGGTGCACTCTCCAACATGAAATAACAGCCAGTATTACCTTGAAGGTAAAATTTTTTACAGGAAGAATAAAAGGGTTATTTAAGTACTTATTTTGGTGGACAGGTTGTGGTTGGGTTTTTCTTATGTGTTTGTGTTTTTTAATTGTGTTAACCTGGGAAAGACCGATAACATCCAAAAAACATTCCTGGTTCACACACTTCCTGTAAACTTGAGCAAACACAGCAATTTTCAGGCCAGGACAATTTTTTTACTCAATTATACTTGGCTAAAGCAAGGTTTACAATGAATCCTGGCAACTCTTTAACTAAAGAGAGTCTATCTCCCATATATAAGTAAGACTGTTTTAAATGTGAGTCATCTGAAAATCACCATCCTTGAAATGGGTTGACGTTTCAAAATGAACTTAATGACATTTTAAGGAACCCAATCTGTATTTTAAAGGAAAACTAAGATACTCTAAAAATTCAACTGTCACTGAAGTCTCACATAAAATGTAATTTGACTGTGTAGCACTGTACCAAAAAATCCATGCTTGTTTTTAAATGACACTGCATCTAAAATCTTTCCTCAAGATTTATTTTTTCGCATATGTATGCCATGTGTATGTGCAGTATGTGTGCAGACAAACAATTTTATTGTGCTTCCACAAAAAGAACTTAAAAAGAGAGTGTGACAAAGTAAATGATTGTACTGGTATTACTTTAGATTGTCTCAAGAGCTTTCTCTCTTTTTTTTTAATTGTGTTTCATATTTTCCAGCTTAAAGTAGAATATAAGTCTATGATACAGTACTCCATGCATCTGTACTCAGATGAAGTTTTATCACTTCAGTTTTCATATTTGACAGGTTCTAACTGTAAGTATTATCTGAGTTCACTAAGGGCCAGATTCTTAATTTTCTCCTTGGACGCATCTGCCATTTAAACAGTATTGAGAGGGATTGAAAATGTTTTCCATGAATTTACCGTCTTCTGGTGTCTTTGCTCTCTTTGAAAGTTCAAAAGAATGGAGTGAAGTAAGTGGACGTGCCAAAAGAATGTTATTAATACACAGCAAACTTAAAGGTATCTCTGTCACAAATGGAATAATGTGACACGCTGTGTTCTGCTGAAGCGCCAGTATTTATCTTGAAACAGGTACTGACTATGCAAACTAAGCTCCTTTACAATACTGATAACTTATGAGCAAGAGGACCTACATAGAAGAGATGATACAAGATAATTCTGGGATAATTGGAAGAACAAGAGAAATTAAGGCTACATAGATTTCTCCTCTTTAAATATGGGGCAAAACATGAAAATTGCCTTTTTCACAAGCACAAAGGGCTCAGGATGAGGCTAAGCCAGCGCTGTTGACGCACGTGAGGTGACGTATTCAGAAAAGGAGTATGTGAGAGAGAACCTCAAAATATGCCTTGGGCATCAACTCGCACCTAATGCAAAAACTGGTGAACCTCACTATATTCAGTGCCCCGTGAATATCGGTCTTGCAGGCTAGAGCTTCCCAAAAGTCACTTCACCACAGGTTTGGAAAGCCTAGAGATGCTGCTGTGGGGACACTGCCAGCAGACACCTCCCACAGATGCAGAGGGCACCTTCAGGAAAGATTTTCACCATCATGAAACAAGTGACTGCATCCCCTTCTGCCACGTGCTAAGTGACAGATGCATCTTCACATGCCATGTATACAGTCTGTGAATACCTATAATGGTGATAACTTCAGAGGAAAGCGTTCTCTGAGTAGGTGCAAAATGTGTACTGTTATGTACATCTTTCAAAAGTCACTTGATTTATTAACAGTCATTGCTGTTAATATCGAATTTAGTTTCCTTGAGCAGACTCTTATTGATCTTTAGGACAGAAAAAGCATCTGCTCACAACACTTAATGGATAGGATGTGTGTGCATGTGGAAAAATGCTTTTCAAAAACTACCATCTATTTTAGAAAGCAAAAAGGGGCAGTGTGCATTCCAAATCACCATAAAAGTTACAAAAATTTTAACTGCCAAGTTTCAGAATGAAAAAGCCATATGCATACATACATCCTAAATAAATAACATAGGGGAAAAAAACCCATACATGTTCCTAATCCTTACATAGTATATCACTTCCATCAGAGCACCCACAAAAGATTTTATCTAGCACCATAATGGGTTTTATTGCTGAATCTCAATTATCATTATCCCTCACATATCTCTGTCATTTAAGTGAGAGCTAAGTACCTAGAAGCAACTAGACAAAGACACAGCCTAAATCCATTTCATAGCTTCCAAATCCAAGACCTTTATTTGAAGATATGTCTTAATGAAAAGCATTGAGTTTTCCTGGGTAGAGGAGGAAATCGGTAAAATTTTAAACTTTATTACTCTGTAAGGCTGTGAGAGACTTTTAGATCATTTTAGTAACGTAAAGTGGACTAATGTTTAGTGGTACAAATAATCACTGAAGTGCTTTTCAAGTAGTCTGATGGGCACAGGAGGGTTTTAGTGGAAGTGTGAATTGTAGGTATTGAATCACAAATGAGTGTTTTCCATGGTAAATACTGAATATGGCTTATCTCTGAATTTCCCTGCACCTACCAATGTTATCTAGTTTGCAGAATTATCTTATTTATTTCTATTATTAATTTCTTTCTCTAGATATATGAAAGCATGAGCAAGTACTCATCTAGCCATCTGAATATTTTCATAATAGCAACATCAAGGCAAGTTTTTACACGACCATATGGAAAAAAATTTTCAATATTGCATTAAAATGCTTTTCTGATTTTTAAGTCACATTCCAGTCCCTGATTCTTTCCCACATGCCCAAGAAAAAAATCCCCAAAGGTCACGAAAGAGTACACATCCTGGAACTGACTGCCAAACCTCGCCCAAGTTCATCTTTCATAATCAGGACATTGTCTCCAACCATACATCGGTCATTTCTGTTTTGCAGATTTGGAAAAGGTTAAACCACCAAATAAAGAAGCCGAGGTTAAAAGCGGATTTCTCTAAACAGTCATCTTTTTGTGCTGAAATGAAACTAAAAGCTCGTAGAAGAAAACTTCAAGTTTAGGACACAATAGATCATCTTAATAGCAGATAAAACATATTTGTACTGCCTACATAGTGTTTCTCCTGTATATAAACTCTTAATCCGTCAGGAGAAGCAAAGAAAGCAGCAAAACCTCAAAGCAGTTTTTGTGCATCATGAACCTTCATAGATCTCTTGCTGATTTAAGCACACAGTACCATAAATTACGCCATATGGCTTGCAAAGCGCTTATGATGCAGAGGAGCACCAGTAGTAGCAGTGAAAAAATGCACTCCATTTTAGAGATTATTCTTTCCCATCATTATTTTCCTGCAATAGTCAAGCATATGGCTGTATGTAGTAAGAAGTGGCTTCCCAGGTGTCCACTGCTGCTGATGTATTCGTCTCAAGGTTTAGGCTGATCATTAGAGGCATTCAATTGTAAGGAAAAGGTTGGACATTTGGCAATGTTAATGACTGTTTTCAAAGTTCCAAAGAAAGGAAACAATTTCAAACCATGTTGCATAGCACTTGGTTTCAGGTCCAGATTATTGCTGTTTCTGAGTATCGGTGGAGGCCAGTTACAGTTTGGCTGACCTACTACAGGAAAACTTCTAGCCAAAACTGATCCCATCCTTGCAAAATGGAGATTTTCCTTTTAGGAATATATCATATTCTAAATTCTTATGGTTATGTACCTGAATGCACAGATAGCTTGCTTATGAACAGCCAAGCCAAGTATTTTCCAGGCAGTACAATAAAAGATCTTATTGCATAAGACCTTCTAGTGCCCTCAGTAAAAGGAAAGGGAACAACCTTGACCCCTAGCTTTTATGCAAATGTATGTGGAGAGTTTGTCGTCAACCTCTTATCCATGAACTGCCCAAACTGCCTAATTGCTGCCCAGGGCAGATGTCGTATAACTGCAGAGGCGTTTATGAAACACAGGAATGAAGAAATTGATGAAAATGTCCACCGAGATATTAATGGTCGCGAGGTATTTCTGAAAAAAACAAGTATTTTAGATAGTTGCAAGTGACCGTGGCTTACACCACTGCCACATAGGAATGAGAATTTCCAGTCCACCGTTTGATATCAGTAATTCTAAATTTCCTATCCATCTAATTAAACTTTATTTCAGCAGTCAAGCAAAACAATATTTTAAAGTCTTGCTGATGCTTCCAGATATTTACTATCTGGCTCATTTAATTAGTGTGAGGCTTCCACCAGAAATTACTTGTTTTCAGAAGATTATTACTGCACTAATGTCAGGATCTGGCAGGTGAAGAAAAACCTAAAAGCCAAAGACAGTAATAAATCAGTCTTTGGCTTGTCCTACATCCCAAACAGTCTTTAATGATATTAGGTAGATTTAAAATGTGGATTTCAATACTTTGCCTTGACCTTGAAGCTCTTCTACAGTTAATGGTTTAAAACATAGACTGCCTTTATCAGGTTACGGTTCCTTTGCTGATGCAACAGTCTTCCCAAAACTACTTCCAGTAATAACATTTCTATTTGGCTTACCCTGATCTAGTCCTTTAGCATAATTACTTCTTATCATCAAGTCAATTTAACACTCAAAATCAGCAGCTGATTTGCTCATTTTACAGAAAAATCACATGAACTGAAGTCCTGATTTTGGTAGAGTATATTCTTCCCACTGGCGAGGTGGAGGCAGGGGGTGAGCAGAGGACAGCACAAAGGAATGCAAAGTCGTCCATGTTGGCCAATAGTTTTAAAAGAAAACTCTTGACACTGCCAAAACTACAAGCTTTCACTGCTTTCACCCACCTTTAAACATAGGTTCAAACAAAGACTGTGCACAAAAATCACACATTTTTACATTTTAAGCAGTCTCTTCTGACATTTTAACAGATTCCTAAGTATATTTTCAGTGCCTGTCCATTTGAATAGCAAGTGAATATTCTGTCACTCTGAATACTTTACTTGCTCCATAAAAGGTTCACTGTCTTCCTCAATGATGAGCAAACACTCATCAGAGCTCTATCTACCGAGAAAAGCTGAGGGAAAAACTGCTAAACTCAAGAGAGTTATAGCACCTAAAACTTCTGTATGGGCACAGTTAATTAATCTGAAAATGCCTTCCTGCAGCTTAGCAGAAAACAGTTCCCAATCTGTTCAGAGCAATCCAAAATAAACCTCTCAGATATGAAATCAGAGTGTTCACATGGGGATTTACAGATTTAAATCACAAAACAAGATCTCTGTTTTGGAGTTGCTTTGGAACCAAGATATAGTTTGGAGGTTGAAATAGGGATTCAAGTCAGTGACTTCATAGTTGAGAGTCTAAGGGGTTGGACTCACCTCTGCTGAGTTTTTTGTAAAACTAAGTATCATAAACTAAACTAATGTAGTATTAAAGGCAATCAGGAGAAAGGTCATCTTAATGTAAGTGGAAACATCTTATTAATACAAATCCTGGTGCTGTGCATGCTAGCTTGCTCAGGATCTCAAACTTTTATGCAGATTTACAAAGCCTCCTGATGCCGAGCTTAAGTTTCCCCCAGCTGAAATGCAATTGCCTCCAGGCTGGAATACAACAGTTATCTTGCAAATCAAAGCAACACTACACAGCAGTTTATATCAGAGTTAAGAGAATGCCAGATCAACTGAACCTGACTGAGGAAACTCTACAGCCAATAAAGTAAATATAAACATATCTAGTGTGCTCTATAAATGATAAATAAGTTTAAGAACATGTAAATACTCCATTAATTGAGAAGTTGCCAGTAGGTAACATTCAAAAACAAATGCTATGTATCAACAGATTTCTCAGACCTGAGTCCTTGTGGTTTCCTCATTGTAGTTCTTCACAAGGCCTCAGCTGTAATTATGAAAGTTGAATTCTGGACAATAAATTTAATTAGGGAAAAAAGGACTGATGGCCATGCTTACAAGAGAATTGCCCACAGATTTTTTAATAATGTTCAGGATCCTGGTGTAACTTTTTTATTCCAAATTTTCCTCCTTACTGAGGTAGTTTTCGAGTACCATGGAAGACAGCTGTCAGACCCAAATTTTGCTTTGCTTGCCTCAAGTTTTCCTCCACGTTATTTCCAGCCCCCCCC
>NW_010547340.1:12697-15758 GCF_000687285.1 Phaethon lepturus
ATTTCAAAATGATTCTGAGATAACATTGTAAGATGTGCAGCAGCTGAAGCACAGTATCTCTGACCTAGCGACTGCTCGGTTCTTCTGCCCCTTTGATCTCTGGGTCCAGACCACAGCTTCCAAGCAAAGACCGCTGTGAAAATGACTGCGCTCCTTCAGTAAGGAACAGACACATGTAGCTCTTCTATACGGCAATTAATTTTTCCTTTTAAAATTAATTCAAACATTTATTGGTCTAAGCTGCCAGTTTAATTAAACATTTTTTGTTACAACTCCAAGAGTTGAAATTCTGGGGCTCCAGAATGCCTATGCCAAAATCTATTCAGCCAAAGCACATTTTTTTGTTCGTTGCCAGCTGAGTATATAGAATTTGGCTCTGAAAATAGGCCAGGACCTGTAACACTGCACCACATGCATACGAAATGCCTGAAGGTGCCAGCAATATGTACTGCACACAGCTTGACTTTACGAAATGCATATGTTCAAATCACCAGGTCAAGACTTGGAGTAAACTCCCCAAAATCAAGCCAGAAAGCAATCCCTTTCTGTTGTGGTTACTGTATCTGTTTCTATCCTAGCAACATTAGGGTGCACTGAGCATTCCAAAAATTGCAGTCGAGGTTGATGCCTGTTTGTACGTATGTAAATAAGTGCTCATTCTTAGCAGTCCACCCACACCGTTAAATCAAACACATTTCATCAGTCTGCTTTTCATGCTAGATTGCAACACGCACCTCAGAGTGTTTGAATTGGCTGTCACAGAGAAATAGAAGGGAATCATGACCATAGTAACCCTGTTGCTAAAGAGCTAAGGTATCACCAAAAAAAAAAAATTAAAGGAAATTTATTGATTCATCAGGATCTCTCTCCATGCCAGTTCACAAGTGATAAATGCAGATGCATACAAGCAATGCAGTCTGTTAAGACACCCGATTAAGGGAAAAAACAGTGAGGTTAATAGTATTTTCTACCTCTGCCAATATTCAAATTCTGGAAAAAAGGTGGGTGAGAAAAATGAGACCTTCTGTGTATTTCTGAAAGTTTGTCATCCCAGAGTATCATGGTGAAAAAAGGAACAGATGAATAATATGACAAAAGATCATAATATCGGGAAGAGTTTTTTAAAAAGATCAGCCCCCGCCCTCAATCCATCAATGACCGCCAAGTAGATTTAGATTTAGACATGGTCCAAGTACCAGACTGGAGAGCTGCCTAGCGAGAGCACTGAGCACCATAGTCTCAGTAATCATTTCAAGTAACATCTTTTTTTCTTTAAACAAGACTTACAGGATTAATTACACAGAAGAATAATAAAGACATAAAGAATAATAAATAGCACTTTCCAGTGCTAACACACACACGCTTAACAATGGAAGGTAAATTAACCTGAATTATTGGATTACAGTCATTTCACTCGCCAGATTGAGCGTACCCTGGAGGTATATTCATGCTGCATGCAGTGGATATCCTCAACCTACCGCTCACCAGCTGGCCCTGAGGAGCCAAACTCAAGCTCCAGAAGACCAGCTACAAACATCAAAGCAAGGGTCACTTTTGCAACTCCATTCCCACATTAGGAACTTCATCCCCTATCCCTTCGGAATCCTGTGTGGAGGACAGAGTGGATTCCATTCTATTATGTCTCCATTTATGCAATTCTGTCCATGGTAAACTGTTCCATAGAGACACATTAAACCTCTTAACAGCCCTTCACCCTCTCACGCTCCAGTAGCTGCGTCTACAGCGCAAGGCGGGTGCCATCCTTCTTGCTTTCCATGGATTTCCTTGGGGAAAAAATACCACAGCATGTGAGGATGGGAGAGGAGGAAGGAACTGTGATGGGCTCTAACATATTTCCCAGGCTGGATGACTGGGGGTGAAGCTGGAGGGATACATCATGAAACCCATTTTCCCACAGTACAGACACAACCAGTGTCCAGCTTGATGTAGGACAGACTCCAGCTCTTCTAGATGTTGATCCTCATCAAGCACACATGCTTACACTGCTCTTCTCATAAATTACATCAGCTTTCGTTTCACCTGTGAGACACAAAGTAAGCTTTCTACGATCAAGCACATGGACAGGAACTAAAAATATATGGAAGAAATGTACACCACAGTCTACACATAATATAAGGCCAACATTGATCCATCCATGCACAGCTCTGGCTAGAGGAGTAGTGCTGCCTAAAATATTTCTGCCTGTGCCTGTTTTCTAATAAATCTTTCATATGGAGATGAAAACTTTTCGAAGAAAGTGTCTGCTTTCTTCAGGATATTTTTCACTGGAAAGGCAAAATCCTACTGTTTTCACTCGGAATGTGAGACCCTCACTTTTTGGCCAAAAACGTTATAGCATTACTAAAAATTTTGGTAAAAGAAACCTGACAAGTTTTCTATGTATTGCTTTTTATCACAAAATGACAGGTTTTCTACAACGACTGCTCTGATCAGGGTAATATTAGGAACACTCCATAAAAGAGATGGCTGCATGCACATAAATAATTATTTAGCAGACATTGAACCAATCAATAGATCTGTTTACCACTTTTGTCAGCTTAGTGAGATTCGTCATGCCCTGTAAGTGGTCTCGAAAGAGCATACTTTGTATGCCACACTTAACAGATGCGGAAGCATCTGATTGACATCGGGCCTAAAATTTTTAAGTAAGTGACTAGACAATCAACTAGATGCTCTACTTCACTTGTTTTGTCAAGGATAATTCACTGCTGTATAGCAAAGGGTAACGCTTGTGCACCAGGCCCTTGTTTTAACTACATAGTCCCTAATCCCAAAGCACTTCCCTGAGCTTGCAACACCTGGCATATTGTCTGAGAAAAAACATATATCACGGAACAGAACATTGGGTCATCAAACTGCCCCATTTAACAGACAGATTTTTCCACTGAGACAATATGTAAAAACAATCTAGACCTGTGTAAGAGAGATCCATGTTAATTAACAGCCCTTGACAAAGAACATAATTTTTCACCTCCAGATTTGCAAAATGGCAATTATCTTTTCTTGTGGCTTAGATACCAAGTACACGTAGCCTCAGCCT
>NW_010547341.1:0-444 GCF_000687285.1 Phaethon lepturus
TCAAGCACAGCATAGCTAGCCAGTTGAGGGAAGTGATTGTCCCAGTCTACACTGTGTGGCCCCACCTTGACTACTGTGTGCAGTTCTGGGCGCCTTAATATAAGAAGGACAACAAACTATTAGAGCATGTCCAGAGGAGGGCGACCAAGATGGTAAAAGGCCTTGAGGGCAAGACTTATGAGGATCAGATGAGGTCACTTGGTTTGTTCAGCTTGGAGAAGAGAAGGCTGAAGGGTGACCTCATCACAGTGTACAACTTCCTCAAGGGAGGCAGTGGAGAGGGAGGTGCTGATCTTCTCTCTCTTTGGTGACCAGTGATAGGACATGAGGAAATGGAATGAAGCTGTGTGAGGGGAAGTTCAGACTGGACATTAGGAGAAGGTTCTTCACTGAGAGGGTTGTCAGTCACTGGGACAGGCTCCCCAGGGAAGTGGTCACGGCACC
>NW_010547342.1:0-11052 GCF_000687285.1 Phaethon lepturus
TTTGACTCCAGTTCATATTGAAGTTCCAGCACGTCCGGTACGGCATCACTCAGCAGCGGCTTAACTTCATTCAGGCCTTGATAGCCCACTGTCAGTCTCCACTCTTCGTTAGACTTTCGCACTGGCCATATGGGGCTGTTAAAGGGTGAGCGAGTCTTGCTGATCAGTTTGATAAATGTTTGCTGAATGTTTGATAAGATTGCTATATAAACTGACTGAAATTCTACCTCGACAGAGGTGCATTTTGTAGGGTGCGGACACTATGCTCTCCCTGCTAGCGAAAATAAAGGTGCTTTGGCTTACAGTCCGTCTGTGAGTCGATTCCTTTGAATCACATGGTGTTTCACAACGGACTTATTTGATATGGAGTTCTTAAAATTATAAATTTCCACAGATACCTGAATGAAACAAATATCAAAGTTTCCTTTTCCATTCTTGCCTTCTCCCTGGAAAGATGATTCCCTTTCAAAATACACTCAGAAGTCTTCAGCTCAAAAAAAAAAGAGGATTGTTTTAGCTTGCAAAACATACACATTCATTAGGTGATGTTTCAGCCCAGTTCATTTAGTGGCAAAGCTCTCACCGATTTCAGCAGGGCTAAGGTTTACCTTAAGCAGCTGAGTTAATTTATCACTGAACTCTGAAAAGCTGAAAAGCAGGAGTCCTGGGCCTTGCTCATGCTGTGTGCTAACTCTCAAGGAAGTCATGTTTATACCTGTTGAGGCACGATAGCCACAGCATGCCTGCAGGATGGTGTTCAGCTGCAATAATCCCTGCTGCCAGTCCAGCCCAGGTTGGCTTGCAGAGCACTCTCATCCTCTGTGTGCCACCACCACCTCCTGTCTTGGGGCTAGGGCTGGCAGCCACCAGGTAGGGGATGATGTAGTGAGGGGTACTGACAGCATGCACCCCTGGCCACAGCCCCTGCTTTTTGTGGGGATGGTGTTGGTGATCATGCTGTAGCAAGGAGTGGAAGAAAGCCAGTGTCATTCACATGTTGTTTGTTTTTACTCATGACAACCATACAAATCCCCATCCGACCTTCTTGGTGCATGGGATCTGGTATAGAGAGGAGCTGGAGCTGCTGGGACTCAGCAGCTTATTGACTGCTTCCCTTGGGAACTATTGACCAAACTTAGCAAAGCTAATTCAGGTGGAGCTAATTCGAATTCCTCAAGATTTGACCGCCCAGCTTACAAACTTCAATTCTTCTGGCATCTTTCTGCGAAACTGTGCCTCATTCCCTCCTCTCAAGATCATGTTGGAGAGATATTTTGACTGAAGGGTCTTCTCTCCCTGTTGCTTCTTCCCCAACTCCACAAGCACTCCTGGCCTCCAGAGATACATCCTTTTTCAGGGCTGTTTGCCTGTTGCTGTGACCTCCTGTCATTGTCTCTGAGCGGTGTCCCAGCTGCCAGGCCAGCCTTCAATGAGTGTCATACCAAGGCACTTAGTCCTTCATCCCACTGCCAGGTTGGACTTTTCTAAAGGAGTCTTCCCAGGACACAATTTATCTCCTGACTGTCAGAATATTTGGGGTTGTGGTGAGAAGGCAGGTGCTTGCTGAGACAGCAACAGAGGTGATCACGATGAGCCTTTCCCTGCCTGCTGCAGACTTCTGAGATGCTGTGCTACTTCAGACACTAGAATGAGAGGAGGGCAAATTATTTGGTTTTGTTTCTGCCTTCTGGAGCTGATGAAATGGTAAGTAAGTGACTAGGCAGAGATTACAAAATCCATCAGTGATAGAGTGAGCAATCTCAAATCCTACTTGGAATAGTTATAGAGGGAAAAACTCCATTTTATTGCCCTGCAGGAATGGCTGCCTGAATCATAGTTAAGAGGAATTTCCAAGAAAGCAATCTGCAGATCATGTGTTTCTTTAGATGGGACATCCTTCACACACTATGTAATTGTCACTGAACTGGAGAATTAGGGACCTGGTTTTCTCTCATATGGAATAAAAACTCATCAGTTTTAATTGAGTGTGGCCTATAGGCAAAGTAAGGAAATCTGAGTAATGCTCTTTATTTGGTAACTCACTGATTGACACCAGGCAGCCAAAGCTGATTAGAGCCAACTGCAGCTGGCTCAGTTCTAACCAACCAAAAGCTTTTCAGCTCATGAAAGTCAGAGCTGAGTCTTTGGTGGGGAGAGTTTAAGCCTGGCTCCCTTCAGAGGGAACTCTGACTGTGTTTGGACTAGTCAAGCTCCTTGGGAGTAAGGTGAAATGCATCCTCTGAGAGGGTAGAGCAGTGCTGCCCTTTCTGTTCAGACACAGGAATTTGTGCTGGGAGCAGAGATCTTGCTTTGTGGTGAGGGCTTCCTGGCAGACCTGTGGGGTGCTGAGCTGCTCTGGCAGCTGGCCTTGGCACAAGGGTTTCCTTCCTCCCTAGTAGGGCTTGCACTCCCTCTCCAGCCAGTGAGACTTGCTTTCTGATGCTGCAGCCCTCTCTAATACTGCTACATTCCTGATCTGGATTTAGGCATCAAATGCTGCCCGTTTGACTGAATGAGGGGCTGTATCACATGTACCCAGCAATAGCTGCTTCCTTCTTGCAGGTGAGTATTCTGGTGCTTCCTCACCTGACTTCCCTTGCACCATGACACAAGGGCATAAGAAATGTCCTCCTGGGTCCAAGAGACAATTCATCTCTCCTCATATTCTGTCTTTTGTGGTGCAAACAGTAGATACTATGTGGGGAGAGCTTGTGAGCCTGGCCATGACCTGTATAACCAACACCTGTATCTGTGTGCATGTTTCCACACACTGCTCCAGCAGCCAGAGCTTTGATGGTAGGGACACCAGAGGGCAATTCCCTGCACAGTTCTTTCAGCACCTCTTTAAGGATTTGTTGTCCATGAATTTGCCCAACCCCATGTGGGGCCTGCCAGCACTGTCCACCTCTGTCACTTTGTTGAAGGTATGCAAGGAATGAAGCTGAGGGTATTGTTTAGTCTCTGTGAGCAGTTAACAAGGTGCAACCTTGAGGGAAGGAACTAGATAATCACAAAAGAAACACAGCTACTGAACCTTGAGTCAACTATCCTAATAAACATCTAATTAACATATAATTGGAATAATAGAAACCTGCCCCTGGGTGGGGAAATCCCCCTCCTCACAAAAGCCCCTTCCTCACTGAGCATGCCTAGAAAAAAAGAAGGATGCTGTGACTTTAAGTGGAGACGAGGCTTGTAAGAGCCAATGGGAACAAGGGTAATGGAGCCAACTTTTAAAAGATACTGATAACTGTTGCTCGAACTGTATAAAACTGTGGCTATAGCTGTATAAATGTTTTCTGTGTGTTAACTGAGGCGTGCTAGCTTTGTGGGCCTACCACCTAGCACCCAACTCTGCGCAGATTTGGAATAAAAGCAAATATCTTGGCTCTGTGTGTTTTTTGGCTCTCTGCACACCAGGTGGAAGAACCCATATTTGGGACAACAACTTCTTGTAGCAACAACTCCCAGACATTCACTGCCAACTGTGTAGAGAAATATTTCATCTACTTTAAACTGATCTTCGTCTACTGCTCCCTGGTTCTAGCATTATGGGATTTAGTGAATAACAGTCTGAAATCACCTTATTACTGCCTGCATGATTTTGTAAATGACATATTGCTTCTTTCCATGGCTGGAAAGTAAACATCCTGAAGCAATACTGGAGATTTCCATTCCCTTTGTTGCTTAGGGGAGCTGGAAGTCACAGACTCCGCTGCTCTTAAAAGAGTGGCACGTGCATTAGACCTGGCTTTTGATGATGAGTGATATTTTCAGAAGGTTAGCTGCTGAGCTTCTCACAGGTATTTTCCACAATTAACAGCTGTGTCTAAGGGATAGGAATTAGCTACTTTCCTATCTTACGTACTTGTGAAAATACTGCCAAGGTGTCACTGAAATCGGGAATAAACCTCGTAACACCAATGTAGTGTTAAAAGGCAGGCATTCTTTATTCACGGTGCCGGGAACACGGGGGATAGCTCCTCCTAAATCGTGTTCGTCGATCAGTTCAAAAATCAAACATTTATAGGCAAGATTAATACATATTCATCAAGTGTCCATACAATGATTGGTTAAGTATTCCTCGCCTACCATGTAAATGACCATGCATGCTCACTATAATTTCTTGGGATTTTACTTCCTTAATCTTTTGAGTCGGAGGGTTTCTTGAGTGGGTGGTCTCTGAGTCGGTGGTCGCGATCTCCCCCTGCCGGAATTACCTTTCCTACAAAGTTCACTTAAGCTTGGCAACACTCAATAGATCTTCACGGGCTGTCGGTCCAACATGCAATCACTCACCCCACAGTCCTTTGTTTTAAGACAAGATTATAGAATGAATAATTACCCACCCACCGGACCGTAGAACTGACCAAGGTGTTCCTTCTTTCTGACTACTTGTTATTAGAACAAAACATAATACCATGATCACAATGTTAAGATGGGAAGGGTTAGGTGGGTTCTCGAGCAGCATTGCTGGTGCATAATGTTCTTATAGTTACAACTTGCTACAAATTCACAAACCTATTTTCTAACCCTATTTTATTTTAATTCCCTACCACCTTGGTTACAAAGGTACACACCTGCAATTTTTAGTGCCCAAATGCCTTTGAAAATTTATAGGTCAGTTTTGAAAGCTACCCACAGTTGCTTTAAGCTGCGTAAATACTTTTCTTCTAGTAACCAATGTCTCATTGTGGTTTTGAGAGAATCATACAGAGGCTATTCTCATTAGACCTCCCCTGTTATTTAGTCCTGAAATGTGTGACATAACTTGCTGAAAGGTACAAAACATGTTGATCTTCAGAAAGTCTGGCCACGGATGCGATGGCATTGCTAACTAGTCTATACTAACACACTCTAAAGCAGAGTGGAAATCTTTAGCAATCTGCACCAAAAATTTGTGTACCAGTTTCTCCCTCTGGAAACCAGAGCCAATAAAGCAGGCTGACATCAAAGAGATTGCATGCATATTAATTGGCCCAAGTTTGTAAGGTGCTTGGAGATAAAAAGTGTTGTGAGGAGTCTGGGAACAGAGCCAAAACATGGCTCCCTGCTGGAGCCCAGAGTATTTCTATGTTGCTCTACCACAGGAATGATCTTTATATTCTCTTAAATCTGCTGACCGCCTGTGTTACTTTATTTCATCTTAGTTGTTGGAAAACAACTTGCTCAAGGCCTTGAGTCAGCAATAAATTAACTTTTTAAAACAAAATACCGTGGCACACCCAGTAGATCAACTGACCTTTAGCCTTGAACATAAAATTGAGAAGTGCATTACTATTTGCTTTGTGAGGCAACAGGCAGCTCTGTTCCTTTGCACTTTCATGTGGTGCTGCTGGTGTTACTTTCGGCTAAGCTATTACAGCGCTGCAGTGATTCAGGCTCTAAATAACTTGTAGGCTTCTTCTCCTGAAGCATGTTAATAGGTTAAGTTCACTTCACAGTTGCTAATTTTATATTATTTCAAAGGATGATTACATATTTATGTATTATTTATTACACAAACCTAGCATGATACATTATTTACAGCAGTATTAACAGTATTTATTATTTATTATGCTACTGTATTCATATATATTATTTCAAGCAAGACTTTTTCCAGTGTTGTTTGTTGATTCCAGTTATTGGACTTAATATTCTTCAGAGTAGACAATACTGTCCTGTGGGCTGAGGCTGATGAAATCTAATTACATTGGCCAAGAAATTGCATTCACTTTTGCATTAGTAATATTTTATAACTTGGAGATGGATTGTGGTTAGCTCTGCCTGGGTATAAACAAACAGAAAGAGGGATGTGAGATATCTGCTATTCCTATCTATATGGTACACTCGAGGGATGTGAGAGATCTGCTATTCCCATCTATATGGTGCATTCTTGCAGAGTCCACAGTCCTGACTTTCTTTTTCTCTGCCTGCAAGCCTGGACAGACCCACAGACTGCTGCAGCTGCTACAGGCATCCAGGGAGACAGGGACATGGCTGTCCCCTTCCTTTTGTTCCCTCTGAGGAAAGCCAGAATCATGGCAAACATATTGCACAAGCCCCAGTCAACCCTAGATGCTGGCTGATATCACAGTGTGGGTTAGGGAGGTGATTTCTTGAAATGATATTGCTGTGGCAGCAAAAACTCTAGCATAGAGGTCGTTAGACCTTCACAAAAAGGTCCTTGCTGGAATAAATTATTTTGCCGGGGAACAGAGCTACACCAACAAAGGCACTTCCAGTCCTCTGTGATTTAACCTCACCAACAGATCTCTTTTTTTCTCTTGGAGGAACAGAGTCTGAGTGGTCTGTCTCTGAGGAGATCTGCTCTCGGGTAGATCAGAAATAAACCATGAGTGACTGTGACAGGCTGGAAGGCACCTTGTGCTACAAGAAATAGGAACCCAGCCTGAGAATAAGTTTCAAAACAGTGGTGGCTTTAACTGCAGTCCCATCCCTTCTCAGGAGCGCTGGCAAGCTTCTCCCTTAAAACATGAGGTGGAGGCTCCTTCTGAACAGTGTCCAGCTTTGAGTTGTCTTCAAGTCCCATCTTCTGTTCCTACTCTGACAAAGGCACTGCCAGTCTGCCTCTTCATACATAAGGCCATGCCCAGGGGTCTGGTTTGTTTACATGTAGGCGGGCTAATTCAAGAAGTAGCTGACTTGCTGTATGCCTCTCTCCTTCCAGCTCCTCCACCCTGGCCTCCATTTCCCCAGGCTTGGCTTGCATCTTCTCCCACAAACTTTTGTTGCAAGAAGCTCTGGAGTTCACTCTGAGACTTTCTTCACTCAGTGCTCACTATTTACCATGCATTTCTCACTACTGGTAAGTGCTGAGGCCATGTAAATCTTAGAGATTTAAAGGTCAGGAAATCTTAAAGGTCAGGGCTCCTTACCCTAACTAATCTTTAATGGAAGCACTGTTCCAGGCAGGTTTCAGATCTCATCTGAGTCTCTGAAGGCCTTTAGTGGCCTAAACTGGTTTGCTCATCGCTGTATCAAACCTTACTGCACTGCCCAGCTCCCTTTATGTCTGTGGAGTGTATTATTTTTGTCCTGTTCTCTCCAGCTACTCTGTCTTTTTGTCATTGGTCCCCCATATTCTCCACAGCTGACCTCTTCAGTGTGCCAGCCTGCCTCCCCATTTCTGGTCTTCCCAGCTTGCCTGACTATTCAGTCTCTTTTGGTTTTGCTGTCTGCACCTGGTGCACCAACACTGTCTCACTTTGTCAGAAAAGCTGTTGTGCATCCTGACTCATTCCTAGTAACTGTTTATATCAATTAAATTTTGATTGGCAGTTAGCATCTACCTGTCACTATTATTCAGTTTCCTCCAGTGTCTCCTTCAGCTATTTTCTATGCTATTTTTTTCACCTGGTTGCCATGAGAACCATCTCACTACATGTCTATCCAGCCAGCCCTGCCATATATTTGGTTGCTGCCAGGAAAGAACAAATAGAGAGCTGTTTACTCTCAGGTAACATTTGAATTTGGGGCTTCAACTGTTCCAGCAATGCTCAGAATATGGTGAGAGTCATCTCCTCAAAATATATCTGGGACTCTCCACATGTCGATACCCTTCTATACCATAATAAATGGAAGTCTATCCCATAGCACACTGTCAGTCTACACCCAGCCTTTCCAGCTGAACAAAAGCTTTACAGATGTGCCTCAAATCTCCAACTGTAGCAGGGACCAAGGACAAAGAGGATGCTCCAGTACCCTTTTCCTTAGGACAACAGCTAGCTTCCTTGCAAATCCCACCAAACATCCTGTGTAGTGGGCAGCTGGACTTCAGACATGACTCCTTCCTTCTGTTTTGCAGACTGGGCTTGTGAGAGCTCTTTCTGGAGGTTCACTGCGCCATTTGCTTGCAGTTTCCCTGAGACAGCAAGACAGAAGAGGAGAGGCTGCTCCTCTCTAAGGGGGTATGTAGCTCCCCGGCATAGAGAAGCTATGGGCCAGGCTTCATGGAGGTCCTGGCTGGGGCAGCTGGGTGACTGGCAGCCCCTTAGGAGCCAGGGCAGGAGCATGAGCCCTCAAAGTTTTTAAGTGGCAATAAAGCACAACACAGGGATCTCCTAGTACCCATAGAGCAAAGAAGGTGCAACAAATTAAAGATGATGTAATTTATGTGAAAGATAGTATGGAATAACGCCATGTTACATACAGCCTCTGAGAAAAACAATACTAAAGGACTGTTCAATTCACAAAGCTATCCCTTGCCACTCAGCAAGTATAAATATAACACATTTAAATATCATTATCTGGGCTTGGCATACATGAAGACTTTCTAAATATTAATAGTTCAGATTTTGCCAATGCATGAATCGAGTCTTGTCTACCTACAGCCTTACAACAATGTCGATAATAATGTCTTTTAAACACTGTAGTTCAGCTGGTGGAATATCCCTCTGTATGGAGGTGCTTGTTTCAGGTCAGCACCTACTTCAGCTTAGGGATGTAGTCCTTACACTGCAGGGGAGTAACAAACAGCTGGAGGGCAGTATTTAAAACTGTTCTGTGCAGGTTTGTCCTAATTTCATCTTCTATGTAGCCTAAACTGGGGCATGTGATCTGAGGTGCAGTGCCTGTGCAGAGGTTTGTACCAGTTAGGATAAGTCAGTTAAGTGTAACCTGGGCAAATGTAATTTGAGAAAAGTCCAAGATACAACCAGAAAGTCTTTGACATGCTCAGTCAGAGGCTCATGTAGCACTGCTTGTTATTAGTTATTAAATATATGAGAGTGACATAAAAAAGGAAGAGGCCAAGTCCAATTCTTCAGGCAGATAGTGGATGCAACAGCTTTGGCTGTGCTACAATAATTACCATGAATGCTAGACAAGATGAATATGAAGTACTTGATAAGAAAAAAATCAAGCAATGCATTTTTATAGTAAGGTTTCCTAAGGAATTGAGTCTTGTATGATCTAGGGGCCTGCTCTGGGTGTGTCTGTCTGTCTCAGTAACTTCCCAACTTATTGACCATTTTCCATCTCACCTGGCTGGAGGGAGAAGGCCTCAGAGATGAAGTCTCTAGAGGCTTTGTGAAAATAAGCAATGGGACGATCAGTGCTGTCTTCTCCCACCCTTTTTTCACTCAGGAAGCACTTGTATATGAGGCTGTTGGGCAGGAGCAGAGGTGGAGGAATGGATAAAATAGGAGAAGGTATGGAGAGGAGAGGAGACCTGGCTGTTAGCAAGGCTGGAGAGATATGGTGGCTCCCTGAGAGCAGAGAGTGAAACACATTTTTGGCATCTGTAGAGCAGAGGAGGTTTAGGAGAGGATGGGAAATGAGGATGATTTAATGAACCTTAGACCAGTGTGTCTTTCAGACTGAATCACTGCCTCTGACCTGTTTTGGCCTGGAGTTTGTTACTGCTTGGTCAGATCAGGTGAAGGAATGGCAAGCCTGAAAACTTACTTTATCCAACTCCATCAGCTTGCTTAAGAAATGATATTACTTCTCCCTTCATAAATGTTCATATTCCATCTTTAGACCAACTGCAGCACTGCTGTTAAATTGTTGGCATCTTCTGTTTCATATGCCATATGCTTCTGTATGCTTTCAATGTGCTTTTGAATACTGTCAGACCTGGGTTGAATTCAGTCTGTAATCTGGAGATAAGAAGATCTTTCTCCCACATGTAGCCCATTAAACTGTCTAGGAAGGTTTCAGATACAAGTATTTGGTGGAACAAGCTTCTTAAATAACTGTGCTGTGGACAAGGAACCATGACTCATAACTCAAATGAAGGGTATGACGCTTGTGCAAACTTTGGGGGTTTTGTTTCTGGATTGTTATATTTCTGTATTTTCTTTAAAACTCTTTGTCTCTTCATATCTTCCTTCATGAGATATATTTATCCCAGACATTCCTGGAGAGATGCAAATGCCTGTGCAGAGTTGGGGCAGTTCTGAGAGGGAAGAATCGGGGCTGTGAAGAAGACAGTGCTGTTGCCACCACAGGGAGCTCCTGCCTGGTGTTAAGGAGATGTTGTCAAATGTATTCTGTTCCCAAAGCTTGTTGATATTTATGCTTGCTATCGTGTTTTTAAGGTTTGTGATCCTGAAGCTAACTTCTATGTATACACTGATGCCCACCACTGACTTTATTGGTAGTTACATTTGGTCCAGACTGTTTGCAGATTAGGGGCAAACTCCTGCCCTGGAAGGATGTTGCCATCACCTTCAGTGAAACTTCACCACAGATAAGTGACCATCAAAATACATTGAAAGCCCTGAGAACCTTGTTAAAAATCCTAAAATACCATTATGTTTGTCAAGTACAATCAGGTCTGGTTAATCACACCCTATTTGCAAACATCCAATTCTATCAGTTTAAAAAAAATATGTCAAATCTTGTTCACATGTCCTATTAAACTAGTTTCTGTTTTAATCTGTGGGATGCTCAGACAATGCCAATAAACCAAGCATGATCTAATCAGCTCTGACTGTTCTGATCTGGCAAGCAACTTCATTTGGGGGTTGATTACTTGACTATCCATAGAATATTCATGTATCCTACAAGATATTTAGCTCTCCCTCTATACTTGCCAGAGATTTCCGCTGTAATAATAGGACCTGTTGCCTGGCACACAGAGAAGAATAATATTAGCCTTTCTATATGTTTTTAGGAGTAATTGAGCACATTCAAATTATGATCTCTATTCAAACAAGCTTTTCAAAACTTATGCATACTGTTTGTTGTTTCTTCAATTGTGGGGGAGATTTCCTCTCTCTGAGGGATGGCTGCTATGAGCTGTATGTGAGAGACAGCTCTCAATATTCCTCACGTAGGCTGCTCACTCAATGATCAAAGGCATTTGTGGTTAACAAATTTAAATTTGGCACCTCTCTCTAATTTCAAAGCGAAGAGCCACTTGAATGCCAGTGGTGCCATTCAGTATTTTTCTGCTACCTCTGTTGCTTGCTCACATATGTTACAACCTTACCTATCTCAGGCTTGCCTCACTTATGTGTGTTATTTGAATATCCTTAGAGTTTGCTTATGTAAAGAATGCTAGTTGAGGTGAAAAAATAATGTTGTGGTTTAACCCCAGCCAGC
>NW_010547343.1:0-3011 GCF_000687285.1 Phaethon lepturus
GGGCAGGCGCGTGCTCGGCCGGGCTGAGGAGCAGATGGCTGCGGCTTTCAATGCTCGCCGCCCTCCAGCCCGGGCGAGCATCTGCAGCCTGTGCCGTTTGCTCGCGGTGGCCTCCCCCCATAATAAGGCAGCAAACTCTCCCCCCTGCCATCTGCTTCAGCGAGACAGACCTTTGTTCTCCGCCAGAATATATCGCTAATTAAAATGACGCTCGGGAGGGCGTGCTGAGCCTGCTTTGCACAGCAAGGTGAGCCTCCGCACCGATGCTGACGGCCCCTGCTTTTCCCTCCCCGCACGCTTGCCCGGAGACAAGCTCGCTGCTCTGCGGTGGGAGCAGAGACCCCTGAAAGACGGCAAATCTCCACAACCTGCTTGGCCAGGTGCCTTCAGCTGCAAAGCACCAGAGTCGCATCAGAAATGCGCTTTTGGGGGCAGCAGGCACTATCCCGAGCTGTTATTTGCGGACAGGGCAGTTGCGCTTCGGGACTCTCACATTTGTACATCGGGGACCCGAAGACAAAGAGTTTTGGCCTGATCCTCCCAGAAGGTTTTGCTCCGAGAGGCCACGCCATGCTGGAAGCCACTCTCTGCAGAAGCAAACATGCTTCTGGGCAGGCACCCAAGGGACAGAGCTGGGACACGACAGCGGTTTCTGCAAACCTGCAATTAGGAGGGACCTTTCCTGGAGCAGAGCCAGCAGCTGGGGAAGGGGAGATGACAGATGCCCTACGCTGAGGTTTGGAAGTTAACATGGCCTTAAGACCGGCCACATTTGGCTGCGTACCCAGGGGTGCGCTGCTGGGGACCCATGAGCCAAAGGGTGCTGTTGCCCTACCGCCAGCTTGGGGTTTGTACCCCACGGCCACCAAACCTGGTCTCCATCCCAAACCCTGCACCAGCACCGTCATCGCACAGATCATCGTCGGGTGTAATACAAGGTGTAAAGGAAACAAAAGCAAGGTCAAGCACACTGGGCCAGCTCTCAGCTGCCGTGGGCTTGAAAGCCCAACAAGACCCATCACCTGTATCAAGAGTTTAGGACAAACAAGTGACAGCCAGAGCTGGAGGTGCACAGCTTTGACCACCACAAGCTTTCACATTGCATTTCTAGGTGCTTTCACGGCCGCAGCTCCATTAGCACCACATCCATAAAGGTACCAGAGCCACGCGTTTCTCATCACCCATCAGCCTAGTAGCACCTATGGCGCCAAACGCGTGCGAGTCGGAGGGAACCTTGGGATCCCTACACCACCCTCTGCTCATGGCAGGGTCAACGCTAAATTCAGACCCGGCTGCTCATGACTTTGCTGAGCGGCACCTGGACAGCCACCACAGGATGGAGGTGGCAGAGCCTCTCTGGGCAGCCGATCCCACGTGCAGACCAGCCCTCTGGCCTCTCCTCTCGTGTTTACAGTGACGAGAAGGGGAAGGAAGCCTCTCAGACAGAGCCTGAGCCCTTTTAATTGGCACCGGTTGAAAGAAAGCACCAATTAAGCCACACTGCCCCAGTTCTCAGGCCGGCAAAACACCCTGGGCTGGAGGCAGGCTTGCGGAACGCAGGCAGCAGCGCGCTTATACGCGCAGCAGGAGAAACCTGGGCAAAGGCTGCTAGTTGTGCCGAGCCCCGAGAAGTCAACGCTTCAGGACTCTCCCACACTGCCCGCTGTTTCAGCCCCGGGACCCCCAATGCCTTCAAGCAGTTCATTTCTACACGTACCGAGAGGATCTTCTTTTAGAGACAAGGTAGTAATGCTGAAAAAGGGGATTTCATAAATTTATCCTGATTTTTGCTCAAGTTGCAAGAGAATTAACCATCCCATCCACCCCAAAAAGTGCAACAAGAGGTCCCACCAGGAGATCGATGCACCCGACGGGGAGCACAGCATGGTTACATACCAGCTGAGTTAATTGACTGACCTGGTTAATAGACCAGCCTTTTACACCTCCTTGACAGCTAAAACAGAGGAGTAAGATTAGAGTGGCCTCTTCTACCGAGGGCATCGCTTCCCCGGGGGTTGTGGCCAGATGACCACTGATTCCAAGGTCAGGGCAGCCCATGTGGCCTGCACCAGGAGATGGATGAGCACCCCCATCATGGTGGGTATAGGTTACCAAAAACAGGGTAGGGAAGCTGGCTCCGGCGGAAAAGCTTTTCTTCGAGTTTTTTCATTTGTTTTTAAGCTCAGCTGAATAGGAATAACCCTGGAAACTGGAAATCTCTCCCTTGCTCCCCCACGCAGGATTGGGCGTCCCCCTGTGCAAGTAGCTGCAGAGGCCCCCCCCAAATCTCTCGGAAAGCACAAGTGAAGCCAGGAGACAGAGGAGAGGAAAAAGCAGCAGCACATCTCCTTCCCACTGGAAAACCGCCGCCACGCACTCCTGAACACACAATCTGAATTGACAATACTTGGCAAACTGGGGCAGGCTGGAAGGAGCCCAGCTCCAGGGAAACGCTGCTGTGGCCGTATGCTAACGCACGCCACCAAACCCAATCACTCGTCACCTTTTGCTTGTCTGTTCTGGAGAAGCAAGAGGAGATTCTGGGGTTGACAGCACTAGAACAAAGAGAGTCACAAATTTTGATCACAAAACCAGGGACAAAAAGGACGAATCTGGATTTTTGAGCAAGCGTACGTACAGGCATACGTGGGGCATGGGGGCTGTTGAGAGCCGAGCAGCTCCTGGGGCAGTTGGCCTTTTCCTTTGGTGCAGGAGCACACAAGCTTTTTGCTGGGAAAATAGGAAGTAGAAGACTGAAAGGAGAAGCTGGCGGCTCTGGATTTAGGGAACTGTCCCAAGGCAGCCAAAAACGCGTCGCTCCGCCGCTCACCACCCCTCTTCTCCATCCCCTCTACCGGAGAGCGCCGGAGCCACGGCCGGGTTTTTGCAGATGAGCTAATAGATGAGGACGTGCTCCTTCTGCTCGCTTAGCTCCCAGCCCACACTTCGTTAGCCACGGAGACAGCGTTTACAGCCCTCGCTTAATTGCTGGCCCGCGCCGCAGCCAGGAG
>NW_010547344.1:0-1080 GCF_000687285.1 Phaethon lepturus
GCCGCTGCGCTGTGTCTGGAGAGCGAAAATTTATTCCAAGATCTGCTGCTTCCCATCCTGTGCGCTCCCTCCACCTGCTGCTTCCCCTCCCTGCTTGCTACGCATAGGAACACTAAGAACACCAAGCTGTCTGGGCAGAGAACTGCTGTCTTGTGTCTGCTGTCTGCAGCACAGCCTGGCCCTGCTACCGCCGGCCCCCGGTCGGGGCTGGGCCCCCCCCCACCCCCCCGGCGGTCTCGAGAAAAACCCTGGGCAGGGGGTTACTGCAGGAGAGAGACCCGTGGAGAGAGCGGCTGTTCACAGGGGGAAACTGGGGATGAGAGTGCAGTGGGAGCCCTGTATCTGGGAGTAAGGTTTTAATCAAACAAAAGCCCTGAGGACTAGCACGCAGGATAGCCCATGGTCCCAGACCTCGCTGCCCACATTAGTACAGTGCTACCACCAGCCCGGTGGCTCTTCTGATGTGCTGGAGGCTGCTCTGGGCAGTAAGAGAGGGGTGTATGTTTACACCTACACACAGGCTCTGATTTTATTTCCAGGAACTGTTTCAGGGGTTTTCCATTCCCATATGGCAGCTCTCCCCCAAATGTCCTCCTCCCAGCGATGCAGACTAACTGGCAGATCAGCCCCACTGCCTCCCTGGTGACCTGCTGGGACACTTGCCCTGTCAGCTTGCCCGTGCACCCCCAGCACGGGTACCCTGCTGTCAGCTTGCCCAGTCCCCAGCTTCAAGCCCTGGCTGGGAACAAGGACGGGCCCAAGCAGGCAGGGGGAAAGGGCGAGGAGAGAAGAGTCGTGCCTCTGACCTGTGAGCAGGGTGCTGCAGGGCATCTTATCCAAGATGGCAAAATCCACCCAGCACCAGCTCACCGCGCACACTGCAGGCAAAGGCAACGACAGCACCTGAGCCCTGTGCTTGTGCCCAGCAGTGCTGCCCACACGGGACGCGTCTGCCACGAAGCAGCACCCTTGCTGTGTGCCAAAGGGGTTTTTGTGGCAGGTCTTCCTCCTGATCCATTCTCCTTTGCTGGGAACCTTGGAGCTGTACGTGCTTTTTAATCTGAAATCGCACTCAGCAGG
>NW_010547344.1:1279-4826 GCF_000687285.1 Phaethon lepturus
CAGCAGGAAGCAAAGCTGGTATCATGTCTTGGGCAGGCACAGCTGAGTTTAAGCCACTCCTCACAGACCTACATTAGGACTGGTAACCAGAGACTGCTCCAGAGACGGTGATTTAGGATTAAAGCAAGCCTCATTTTCTTCAAGTGGTGTGCAGGCCCCTGAGCAGTGTTGGCAGCAAGTGTCCCAGGGAATGGGCACACGGACAGGGTCTTTGGGTAGAAAAATCTCCCATAGCAGGACCAAGGATGGGGAGCGAGGGGGAGCATTGAAGTCTCAGCACAATAATTGTTCTACTGCCTTTTGCCGTTGTGTTTTTTCATCAGTTCCTGGCTGCAGTTACAAGCCCAAATTAGCTTATTTAAACCAGGTGCCTGCAAAGAAACTGTAGTGACCTCAGCTAGAGCTTCTGGGAGGATTCCTGCCCAGGTGAACCAGGTCGGAAGTACTCCAGGGATTAAAAGGAGGCATTACCCCATACCTCCCCGCGGCACCCTGCACCCTCCCCTGTGGCCTCTCTGCTATGGCTGCCCCCAGCCCCTTGGATGTTCTTGCGCTGGAGCAGACTCAAGAGTTGTTGAAAGTCCCTGAGCATGGAAGAGATGTTCTTCCAGTAAGCAACGTGCAGTCTCTCCTAAGCAGAACAGACACCTCACAGAGCATTAACCCTCGCAGATTTACGCTTTGCTGTGGGCACACAACTGCCCGCAAGCCCCAGGGAGCAAGAAATACAGCAGACTGGGACAACGTGGCAGTGAGGAAAGTTGAGGTAGATAAGGGGTAGGAAGTGCAGGCAGGAAGGACAACTTTAAACCACACAGGACTGCGCGGCACCGCTCCCTCTGAGGCTGCAGCATGGGAGTCAGGCAGCTCTTCATACAAAGGATGGTCTCAGCTGCCATCACAGGACACACCTTGGGAACTGGAGGCCCAAAGATGAGAAGGGAAGTGCAGGCAGCCGCCAGCTAAGGCAGTGTGAGAGCCAGGAATGGGAAGAACACAGGTGTCCTCAGCCCCAGGTCCTTGCCCTTGACACAGAGATTTGGTCACCTTTTTGAAAGAGGGTCAGCTGGGACAGCCCAATGGTGGTTTCTGTTCAGGACCACAAGGCCAGGAAGGCACAAGTGCAGCAGGATTGGTGCTCGGTTTAACGTTTAACCAAATCACACTTTGCTAGGGGCAGGTTGCAGCATTTCAGGGAAGGGAGAGAGCAGAGAATCCAGAGCAGGATGGATGAAGGTTTCCGCGGTCCCATTTGAAGAGATGTGCCAGTGGCCAGACCAGCTGCAGAGGGGAAACCATAGACGGGAAACAGCATCTGCAGTCATTGCACTTGCCAACAAAGCACGAGATGACCTGACCACCCCCAGGCCCAAGCGGCATGAACTACTAAAGGTACAGTACAAGACAGCCTGATCGCCAGAGCTCAAAGACACCATGCGCTGAAGCAGGTGGACATGATTGGACCTGCAGCCAGACTGCGGGAGAAATGCTAAATCATGCATGGAAAATATCCCAGGACACCTCTTCTCAGCACCCCTGCGGCGCTGGGGCTGTGGCATACCACACTGCCTGTGCCCTGGCCTTTCTGTCCCGCTCTATCGCTCATCGGTCACAGCCTCGGGGCACGTGGGGCGTGTGAGCAGGCCGGGGCAGATAGACCTGCAGGGGTGCTGCACTGCTCTGATTAGCGCAATCAAGCCATCACACACGGTTTCCTGGCTGCTGGGTACAGCTGGCCCCAGGCTATAAAACCAGCCTCTGAGCACTAGGAGACTCAGACTTCCACACATCTTGGAAGGAGTGTCCAGCTGTGGGAAGAGATGTGCCAGCCCCAGCCACTGCTGGCCGTGCTGCTCTTGCTTTCCTGCCCACGGGCCAATGCCAGTAGGCTGGGGTGCCGCAAGCTGCTGCGGGTGAGGCTGCTGGTCTGGGCTCTGACCTCAGCAGCCACCAGCTCACCCTGCTGTGGGATGGCTTGCAGGTGCTCTACTGGGTCAGGCTGTGGGGGGCCATGAGGCTCAGCCCCACTCCCACCCTTACATGGCATACCTGAAGGTAGGGATGCTAGCCTGCGGAGGCTTCCTGGTGGCCCCTGACTGGGTGATGACAGCTGCACACTGCATGGGGTGAGTACTTCACACAGGGGATTTACCCCCTTCTTCCTCCCCTAACCTGTGAGGTCCACCACTGGAGTAATTTTGGAGCAGGTATCTCTTCCTTCTGTGCTGAGTAGCTCCCTCCAATTGCCTGGAGATGGAGAGGGATGCGGGTGAGACCCAAGTTGTTTTCTCCCTTCTCTCTTCTGCTGCACTGGGGGCTCACAACATCCACGAACCAGAAACAACTCTCCCAACTGGGAGATCTCAGATACCACCAGCACCCTGCGTACAATCCCAACACCGTGTCTAATGACATCGTGCTGCGCAAGGCAAGGCAGTCCTGCAGCAGGCAGTGGGTCGGAGGGTAGACTGGGGCTGTGAGTCTAGCAGGGTCTGGGCAGAGGACATTCTTGTTAGTTCCTTCTGCAAACCATCAGCTGCTTCTGTCCGTGAGTGCGGGAGGCAGGCAGGAATGGGAGGGACCCGGGAGGGAACCATAGGCAGGGCTTGGAGTGGCATGCCCTATTTGCAGCAGCTTACCAGAGCTTGCAGTGCTGTATGTCCTGCTAGACCTCCCCTACCTCAAGTTCCTTCAGCTGTTCTGTTCGTAGCCTTCTCCAAAAACCTTGCTTTCTCCCAGCTGACAGCAAAGGCCACTCTCAATGACTACGTCAAGACCATTCCACTGCCCAAGACCAGCAGCGACCTCCTCACGGGCACCAAGTGCAGCATAGCCAGGTGGGGCCTGATCGATGATGACCAGGCGACCAACAAACCCTTTGAAACCAAAGTCTCCATCTACAGCCGCGGGAAATGCATCCGCTTCTAGCCACGTCTCAGCACTGGCATGGTTTGTGCTGGCAGCTTCCACAAGCTCAGGGACTCCAGCCAGGTATGGGCTGCCAACAGGCTGGGGGCTTGGCTGCGGGGAAGGGGGGTTCTGTGGTAGCAGGGGCTGCTGCTGGCACGGACTGGTTCCCAGGAGAGGTGTCGAGCATTTGATTCGTAGCTCCCATGTGGACTGGCTCTCTGGATGCCCCGACACCACAGTCTATGCAGAGTCCCGGGGCAGAGCCCCAGCCCACCCGCTCCAGACAGCTGGAGGGCGCGTGGGGCAGCAGCGGAGCCACAGACCTGGAGCAGAGACCGGCCCTGCTAGCAGCGCCTGGGCAGAGAGGGACCGAGGTGGAACCTGCTCCCCCCGGGAAGAGGCCTCTCAAACCAGTCTCTCACCTGCCCTCAGGGAGATTCTGGTGGGCCCCTGGTGTGCAATAAGGTGGCACGAGGCATCGTTTCCTTCAGGTGTGACACCCCACCTGGGGTCTACACCCGCATCTCCAACTACCTGCCTGGGATCACAAAAGTGCTGAAGAAGTAGCAGCAGTGGCACTCGCTCCGGCACTGGTGTGGCCCTAGAGACTGCACTGGTTTCCTTCCTGCTCCTGCTG
>NW_010547344.1:4857-8712 GCF_000687285.1 Phaethon lepturus
CGCTCTCCTCTCTCCTTGGGAACCTGGGTGACCTGGTCGGTGCGCTCAGGGGTCCCTTTCTTTCTGTTCTGAGGCTGCTGGCTGTCCCATTCCCTGCCCATCTCAGGCAGTCAGTTCAGGGCCATGTTAAGTCACCCTGACAGAAACAGGGATCCCAGAAGGCACCAGAAAGAGGCTGTGCTACAACAGACCCCATTCCCTTCAGAGATAACCCTGTTCCTGCTTGAACCTTGCTGCACTTAAAACACCCACAGTAAACTCAGGAGCTGCATTTCCCAGCGTATGTCTTCTCCTTTCTCATACCTTGCCCCTGGGAGAAGGGAAGGAAGGTCTAGCTGGTCAAAGTGAGAGGTCAGCCTGCTGGGTCAGAGGCAGCTGTGGCCCTGCATCCACTGAATTGCTGGCCGACTTGCAGGACAGGAGCTACAGTCACCCTTCCTGGGGTCACGGGGCCGAGTGCATCGCAGGAAGAGAAACTGCCCAGGTAGAAACGAGCTGGGAAGGGTGATGTGCACACACGCCTTCCACCAACCTCAGTAACATCACCACCTGCCTGGGAGCAGCTGGCAGCCAGCATGTGCTGTGTCCAGCAGGTACCGGGGGCCAAAAGCTGCCATTCCCCGCAAAGTAATGACTCTCTCCTCTGCAGGGACCTTGTGCCTGGGTGATATTGCACCCTAGGACATAGGGCAGCCAAGACATCAGGCTGGGTCACCGGGGAAACCAGGCTAATCTTTTCAGCTCTCTTAGCTGTGAGAAGCTCCAGCAGGTGAAGGGAGCTGTTTCTGCTCCCCCTTGGGCGTAGAAGAGGTGGCAGCTGAGACCCCAGGGATGGGGCTTTAGGATCCCGTAGAGGAGACATACTCAAAGTCCCAGCCGTGGCACACCAGTGCTTTCAGTCTTTGCCTCTGTCATTCTCCAAGCAGCCACAGTCCTCCATCTCCTGAACAGCAACATGATGTCCTGGGTAGAGACATGGATATGGTTGGACTTGATGATCTTGAAGGTCCTTTCCAACCTTAGTGATTCTGTGATTCTGTGATATAGTCTCTGGAAGGATTGCACTGAAAGGGTTGGTAAAGGACCCGTGTTCACAAAAGCACCTGACCCCATGCCACTTCTTCCTTTCTCTCCATGCCAACTATTGTGGGAGAGCCCAACTCCTTCCCTGGAGAAGGCAAGGGCAAGTCCTCGCTGGGAGCTGTCTGCTTTGGAGCTTGTTGACATCCTTCTGTCCCTCCCAGGATGGCAAGCCCAGCCCTAGCAGTACAGCACAAGCAGAGACTATCCTAGTAGTAGCACAAAACAAAAAGGGCTTACAGCTCTCCCCGAGACAGGTGATACTGAGAGGCAAGCTGCTTCTCCCCACCAAGGATGCTCTAGCACCATTTTCAGACAGCCCTGCACTAGAGTCCAAATACCTTGCACCAGCCATGGCCTGCACTGGGTGTAAAGCAACCCACCTAAATTCTGAGCCCTAGTCTCCTTCATTCCGGATAGTTTCTGATGGGGTCTCTCATACACAGACAGGAGAGTGCTAGGCGCTTTCCTGGAGGAGATGACAAGGGGCAGACACAGTGCATTGGTAAATATCTGAGCTGCAGAACTCTCTGGCGCAGGATGACAGATGTCTGTGCAAGTTCACGAGGAGGCCAGACTGGTTTGCTGCGGGGAAACCCAGTGGGGAATTTTAAACATACAGAAACTGTGCAATTCAAGGGAACGGGATGCTCGCCCTGTTCTCATGGTCTTTCCTAGGTTCCCAGTTGCCACCTCCGGCAGAGGGAGGAGATGGCCTGCAGTCCAGCCCTGGATGTCTGCTCTTATGTTCTTCCTGTTCTTGCCTGGAATGAAGGGAAATGACGTTGCCTTTGCCTTCAGCACCCCTGCCACCCTGGGGAAACTGAGAAGGGTCCATGGTTTGAGCTTCTGCTAACAGCTGCTATCAGCTAGGAAATCTGCAAGTGAAAAGGCTGCAACTGCTTATCTGTGTAGTACAAATCTTTGTCACGGCAGGGTTTTCCTTGAAGCTCCAGCGGCTGCAGTCTTTGCACGAGAATGGCAGCTTTCAGCGTAAAAATGGGGTTTGCCTTGTGGCGCTGGGGGAAGGTAGGAAAGCAAATTTACCGGCAGTCAGCGAGGGCAGCAGGGATGTATCAGCCCCATCTCGTCACAGCTAAGGAAGGAGCTGCTGCTGGGGCAAGTGCCTGGACATGCCCATCTTCCACCTTTCGCTGGAGCCACGCGGCAGTGCCAGTGGGGACACAAGGGGACACGGCCGTCCGTTCAGTGGTTTGTCACCAGCCCTTCCTCCGGCGCAACCCGTCTCACTGTGCCGCTGCCGCAGGGCCTGCTCCAGGGAAGACAGATCCCTGCCGCGCGCCGCAGAGAGGCACCTGGTATTTGTTTGGCGTTTAAAAATCACTGCCTGGCACTGCCTGCCGGGTGGGGACAGCGCTGGCCGTGATGCACTTGGACACGACCCTTCCCAGAGGAGCAAGACCAGCTTCAGGGAGACGTGTCATCGGGCTACGTCCAGCTAGTGAAGGGGCAGAATCCCAAACCTGCATCCCTTGTCTCCATCCACCCTCAATGTGTCAGAGGGAAAGTGAGCTCCTACCCCAGGGTCAAGGAAGTGTCCTCCTGTCTTCTCTCACATTGGTTGGCAAGAGATAACAAACTCCCCGATTTAATGGCAAACAATTACATCTGGAAAGAAACACTTAAAATGGTGTCTTTTGCTATACAAAGCAAAGCCCTAAGTCAGCAGCTGGTGCGGAACAGAGACCTCATGGCAGGACCGCAGTCACACTGCTGTGGGCCGTGCTCATGAAGCTGCCATAACAACTTCTTGCCCTCACATAGCCATAACCAGCGTGGTGTTATAAATGCACTCACACCGATTTTGCTCTATTAGCCCAGACCACATCTACTGAGAAAGAGCAGGAGGGTCCTCAACTGCCACTGCACGATCTTTGGAACTGGTACATCGAGTGAAAGAAATCTTGTTCTTGCAAGGCTCATGATAAAAATCAAGAGAGTTTGCAAGTGCACAACAACAAGAGCTGCAAGGGAAAAGCCCACTGGCAGACAAAGTGATGAGGGTGGGTATGGCTATAGCTTCCAGCTCAGAGGCAATGTGTTAAAATTGATTCTGGGTTTAGAAGGACATCAGATACCTCAGATCAGGCCCAAGATGAAGGTGGGTTGATGCCCAAGGCTAAGGCTGACTGAATTCCCCTCTCAGATTGCTGAGGCATGCAATTTGCAGATAGATTAATCAGATGAGTCTGGCTTCTGTGGTTTCCTGGAGTCTAGTCTCAGTCTATAAAACCTTGCTGGGAGCAGGAAGAGTCCCCAGCTGCAGCCTCATCTCCAAGGGATCCACTGAAGCCAAGAACGCTATGATGAAGCGCCTGCAGAAACTCCTGCTTGCCCTCCTGCTGGTGACACGCCCCATGGCCAAAGCCAGTAAGTAGAGCGGCTTGGAGTCGGGGAGAGGGCTGGGGAGGAGAGAGTCCCAGACAGCGTGTCCTGTGTCCTCTGATCCCCTCATCCTCCATCCTGTTCCTTGCAGAGTATTCCTGGAATCGGATGGATGGAGGAGGTGAAGCCAAGACCCACACCACACCCTATGTGGCCTATCTGCAAGGGAAGAACAACCAGTTCTGTGGAGGTTTCCTGGTGGCCCCGAACTGGGTGATGACAGCGGCTCAGTGCTTCGTGTAAGTTTTTGCTATGTTTGTACAGCACCAGGCACGACAAGATTGCCACACCGCCATGATCTGGGTAACGTCTCCTAGATGGAGGCCCAACAGTTTGAATCTCTTCCTTCACAGGGACGAACTCTTTCCC
>NW_010547344.1:8743-10395 GCF_000687285.1 Phaethon lepturus
GGCTGCACTGCTGGGGCAGGGCAAGCTGTGGGGCTAGCACCAAAACAGCAGGGGTCTGCCTGCAGCTCTCCCTTGAGCCGTCCTTCCCCATGTCCCTCCCCACCCATGTTCAGATACCCTTTATTTTTTCATTCCCCCTCCATGACTCATTTTATTTTTCCCAGATGTCAACAATGGGAAGTCAGACCAGCTTCTTCCCTTGCTGTCACTGACCTGCTGGCATAGCAGAGATGGCTGGTGTCGGGCTTTGCCCTTTCTGCCACCAAAGAACTCCAAGACTGTTATCAGAAACAATCTCTTATGAGCAAGGTGCTTGCCCAGCTCTCTTCCATCCCTCCAGCTGGAGAAACTGGGGCACGGAGAGGGAAGATGGCTCTTCTAGATGCCCATGACTCTGGGTGTAGCTACTACGCTCCTCAGGGCTGACAGCTCTGCCCTGGTGTTGGTAACCCAGACTCGGAGCCAGTCCCCACATCTGAGCAGCAGAAAGAAGGGTCAGCAGAAGCCAGGAGCCCAGATACCCAAGTCTCACCTGCTAGATTGAGAGGGACTCCCACCTGTACCCAGGGTCCCTCCCAATTTTCCTAAGGCAGCCCCCTCTGCAGGTGATGTAGAGGCCAGTAAAGGTACATTGGCCCAGAGCAGGGTCCTGATTTAGAAATCCCTCCCTGGTGCCGTGGACTTCCATGGGCCTATGAAGCCTGGACTGACAGTCCACATATCTTAGCATACAGCAGCAGCATTGGACCAAACCCGCTCAGCTTGAGACCCCTGCAGAGCTCTGGTCTGTCAGGCTGGAACTCGCTCTGCCTCTTGGCTGGGTAGATTCACTGGCAGAGCTCCTTGCTCCCACCGCCCTTTAAAGCCCAGCCAGTCTCTCCTGGCCATGCCCCTGGGAGATGTGCCTTGGAGTTCCTAGGGAAGACCGGGGAAAGCTCACGACAGACACTGTGCTTGATTTTACCAGACACAAACCTCTGACTGTCATCCTTGGAGCTCGTGCAATCCAGAGGAGAGAGGAAAGCTGGCAAACGTTCGAAGTCCAAGAGTATCACTGCCATCCAGACTTCATGAGTCCTAAGAAGGGAAATGACATCCTCTTGCTGAAGGTAACTACCTGCCTGGAGCACCTGCGTGGTCCCGTCTGCCCGACGTGCAGGGCTGAGCTGTAACCCTGGAGCAGGAGGGGACAGCCTTGGTCACAGAGCATTTACAGACCAAGCGCTGATTTCTGTACTTTCTGTCCCCTTACGCAGCTGAACGGCAATGCCACCAGCAACAGCTACGTTAGGACCATTTCCTTTGAAAAGTCAAAAGTCCCTGGTGGGACTGCATGCAGCATAGCCGGCTGGGGCTACAAAACACCTGCTGCCATGTTACGCGAAGCCACCGTATTTTCCGCGAACCCACCGTCCCCATCATCAAACAAAGGGACTGCCTCAGCCGCTACCCTGGGCTTGCTGACAACTTGATTTGTGGCCACAGTGGATCTCCTGGGGTACCTGAAAAGGTCAGTCTCCAGCTTAGGGAGTAGAAGGCTACGGGGCAGGTTTCACCAGGTGCTGGGCAAAAACCTGATCTTGGCTAAAAAACTTCACTAAAAAGGTACTGTCTAAAATTGCTTCTTCTTGTCCCCTCACTCTCCCCCCTGC
>NW_010547345.1:0-10898 GCF_000687285.1 Phaethon lepturus
CCCCGGAGGGCAAGCCTTGAGGTCCGGCCCCCGCAGCGAGCGGGGCCGGGCTGGGGCGCAGCAGAGGGATGGGGTTCTCACAAGGAATCTGCTGGGCTTCTAAATCAAAGTCCCGCCGACAACACAGAGCGCTAAATGCCTGCCTGGGGCTCTGCTCCTACAGCCATGTGACGCCATCAGAATTTAAGCTTTAATTAAGAAACGGGTGCGGGGAGGGAGGGAAGAATTTCTAGCCCTTATGACTGCAAAAGAAAGCTTGGAAACATGACCCGAGTGCAACCAACCTCTGCTTTAATGTGCAGGCGGCTCCCAGCAGAGGGGTAAGCAGCTGAGAGAGGAAGCCATCACATCCAATTCCCAGTCAGGTCAGGCCTGCTTCTGCTTCTGCTTGCAATGAAAGCACTTGCTTGGAGAAAGGGGAGTTTCCGCAAAAGCTGTGCTACGGCAGAATTACACCAACATGCCCTCCCTTGCTGTACATGGCTCTCCTGCAGCCGTGCAGCTCCAAATTTTACACCCACACAGCCTCTGCTTGTGCACAGCCATCGTCCAGAGTTGGCAAGAGCCAGCTAACAGCCACCGTGCTCCCGCAGGCTGCGCCGCTGATGGCGCGCAGCACTTCTGGAGGAGCAACACGGAAATTCTCTGCTCTGGAATTACGGCAGGAGGTTTGTTGCCTCCTGGAGCTTCTCAGCCCAAAATGAAGGGACTCCTTTGTTATGTCTATACGGCATGCAAGCCTTCAACACCCGCTGGCCTCAAAACCCATGCTGTGCTTTCTCCTGCCATCATATCCAGTTGCAGGCAGCAACGAGATGTTTTAGAGCCCAGTTAAGGAGAAGCCTCCGGATGCTCTCCATCTCCCAGGGATAAACCTTTGGCAAGGTTCACTGAAGAAGAACCTTATTTGATGGCTGTGCTCTCAGCCAGCACACCAGGGTCTGGAGGCTCAAACATGCCTGATGTTGCAACAGCCTCTCATTCCCATGAACGAGTGTCACGAAAAGCCAGTGGAAGAGCTGTTCCCGTATAACTTATAGCTGGGACCTGTCTCTGGGCTCTGATTGACTTAGTGACAGCTCTTACAATCATCCTGACACCGATCCCGCCTGCTAGAGATCTTGTCATTTCTGCAATAAAAGTGCCCCTTTGCAAGCTGCAAACACAGTTTTCGTGGGCCAGCAGCGACTGGCAGGTCTGCTGGAGCATGGGCTGGGTTTAAGCACTGATTTTGGTAGCTGACCGTCGCAGTGCACTCAGGGGGTTCAGCTGGGATGAAGATGCAAACATTGACCCGTGAGGGACACTGCCTCCCCACAGCTAACCGGAGGTGGAAGAAAGGACGAGGTGAAATCGAGCATTGTGTCAGGAGTGCAAAGGAGTTCTTATTGTCCATGCATCCCTGCTCAACCTCATTTTGCTTTTCCTCCTCTTTCCTTCATACTGGTTCTTTTCCTCTCAGCAAAGGAAAACCTGCCTATTGAGTATTAGGCATTAAATATTTCAGTGTTAGCTTCCAGCTCTTGAGCAAAAACCCAGAAAGAACATTACTTTTTACTCCCCTCCAAATGTCTGGGGCTCTCCCTGGGGAGTACAGGCGCACAGCCTGGGTAAGGCTAATAAGAGAGCTTGGTACACAGGGAGAACTATGTGTTGCATGTTTAAAAGCGAGCAAGAGAGACAGAAATAAGAAAAGAAGGTTGTTGGCTTCATCTCAGGTGAAAGCTAAATGAATAGTCCCCAGCAGACTAATATGCTCTCCTCGCGTTTTGTCTTCCTTCCCCTTGTTTTCCTCCTTTTACCCCTCATTCATGTGCAGACTATGAAAGTCTCAGATTCCCCCCTCCCACCCTTAAAAGACTCCCGACTGTTTCTTGGGAGGATTTGATATTTGAAATCTGTGCCGTACCGATTCAGCAGGCGAGTGTTGCCGAGTCACATGATGAACTGTATCTCAAGACTATTTAGTGTCTCTTCAAAGCCCACACTTTTAGAGTCCTGTGATTATGTAAGAGTCTCAATTCAGTTTTAAAAGTAAGTTTACGGCCCTCATAATTGGAGAGGAAAACTTGATAATATGACTCCTACATACTCAGAAAGCAGAAGGCAAAAAAGAGAGAGAAAAAAAAACCCAACCTGAAGTTTATCAGATTTAAAAAGTCTCATGAATTTTAAAACCAATCTCTTAATTCTTTTTTGGAGCCTGACTCATGATTTTCAAACAGTTAGCAATATGGCTGTAGGGATTGTAAGGCTAGTTTTTTATCTTATTAGATAACTTACATAAAATATCCAAACCCGTGGAGACTCAGAGATTGAGTATTACACTTCAGTACACAGCTGGAGAGAACAGTGTCTTTTCTGCTGTATAGATGCTGAGGATCCCTTCTTAATCCAGGTCTCTAGTCACTACCGCAGCATAAATTTTTCCCCAAATTATATTAGTGCTAATCATATGAATGAGAATAGCCATAATATTGATCTTCATAATACTTAGGTTATTAAATTTGAGTTTGAAGGTAGTTTTGTGGGGCAATTCATAATAGTAAATCTCGTCAGCATGCATAAGCAGGGAAAGCAAGCCACAGAGTAATAGCGTTGCAAACCCAGAGAGAAATATATTCTAGAGTGTTCCATCCTACCACAAGATTGCACACCGAACAGACACATGTGAATAAGTTAGCAATGCCAGAACTGATGCTTTGCTAATAGTTTGATAATTTCAGATGAACTTAATTGATCTGAAAGAGGAGAAAAGCCTTTGAATATTGAAACAACTTGATCTAGTGTTTCTATGAGGTATACGCACCACCCAGGGGCACTTTATTCCTGGAATATTTGCACACATACAAAGACAGGGGTGTTGGTATGATAAGATGAAGGGGGATTGCCACCGTTACCATGAAGGGGTGGGCTTGCCTTCCACACACATATTTACTCAGGGTGTCCATGTTCAGTTTAAGAGTCATGCATGCTGAAGAGGTAGGGAGGTAGCAGAGCATACCATGTTTGTAGCTGTTCACAGAGCCTCACGCACGCCTCTGTGCAGACAAGAGCATTGACGTTTGGCGTGCACGCAGATATTGGGGTGGCTGAAGCATTTTGCGTGGCCCGTGGTGGATTAAAGGAAATCTGAGAATACTTTCCTGTGAAATGGCTCTGTACTAGGGGACAAAAAAAGTCCCACCAGTTCTTCTAGCATATAACAAAGGAGGAACTGAGATTGTGGAAGAGGCTGAATGCTACTATATAATGAGCTTACAGGATAATTGCAAACTGTATTTGGACTTAATTTTCTTCTGCAGAAGAGTCATAAAAATCAGTTTATTGTTTTCACTCCTGGGGACTGAGATATTTGCATCATGTCTTTTAAAAAAAGACAGTGCTTTATCTCCCCACTTGAACATACCAACTCTGTTGGTGACTGTCTCCTGTATGATTGTGGATGAGCGTCCAAAGGTAAAGACTTTATGTGCACAACTGCTGTCTCCTAGCTGGAATAGAAGTAGCTCAGCTCCCTGTCAGAGTCTTGCAAGTGTTTGTACCACCGGGGTGGGATTTTCACTCATGGTGGTGGGGATTGTGCATGGAAAGGGGAGCAGATCTGGGGTAGTTCTACAAGGATGGTGGAAGGCAAATGGCAGGATGGCAAAGGCTTTGCATTTCAGGTGTAATAAAATAGTCTCAATAAGGTAGAAAAACATTTTCTTCAAAGTAAGGTTTTGTCAAAATGCTTTATTTTGTGGTATGGTGTTTCAGGATGATGAATTGGATTCAATGCATTTTGAAGCCCTGGCCTCTCTGGTTGCTAGTGACTATGGCGAAAGAGAGAGATCTAAGAAATGAGCTGTTTTGACAAAATTTTGTCTAGTGAAAACATTACAAGCTGTTCCAGATTCTTCCAGCATGGAACAAAGCCAGATTCTGCAGCCCTGAAAGTAGCTACAAAAAGGAATAATCTCCTGGACAGCTCCAGCCGCAACTGAAGTCAGAGCTCTCCCAAATGTGAGTGATTTAAGCTTTGTCTGGAGACACAAAACTGAAGCCCTTACCAATTACAGATGAGTTATCATCAGGTGCCACAGGGACAGTGCAAAGGGACTGAGTAGTAAAGGATTAGCCAGTACACACAGAAATATCGAGCAACTCACTACTACCTCTTATTGTGCTCATGCCAATGGAAATCCTTCTTAGAATGGCATATTTTATTCAATTTTTAAGAGGTCTCAATTTTTCATTTAGGAAAGGAAGTTGGAGCAGCGTCCAATCTGTAATCAATCAGCCCGCCTTTGCAGAAAAGCTCTGAGGAAGCGCTCTTGCTCTTTGGTCCTTTATCTTCTCTGTGAACTCACAGAAATTATATTTCTGAATGGGATTAAGAGCGAGGGAGAGGGAGAACTACAGCCAGGACAATCCTCAGCTAAATCTTATAGACCGCCCTCCTGTAGTAACTAGCCCTTCCGAAACTACCCCCAACCACAACACTTCTGTCTCCAGTCAGAAGCAGCAGATAATGTTTCAGATAAGCTTGGCCCAGACTTAAAAAAGGTATTTAAGCACTTTGTGTGGGTACTTAACAGCCTAAGTGCCAAATTCCTGTGAATTTTAGTGGGCATTATAGCATCAGGAGCTTTTGAACAAGATCTGTCACAATCTTAAATGAGACCGTCCATAACATAAGCCATGGATTTATTATCCCTGGCAATAAATTACTAGAAATACACAATGATAAAAGGAGGAACCACAGACACAGCTCATCCAGGGATCTCAAAGCTCTTTGCAGCCATTACTTAGGGTTCCTTGTGATAGCTGAGGAAAAGGCTAGGGTTTGTTTGTTTGTTTTGAATGAATAAATTAATCATTAGTAAAATATTATGCAGTTCATCAAATATATTATTCACTAGCTATTTATCAAAATAACAGCTCAGTCATATATTATCAGAACTAAACATTTATAATGTGTGTATATCTAGTCATCAGATGATTTATTCAGGCTTTTGTGGAATGAGTTAGTTATTGACCAGTTTGAATCACTGCTCCCTTGGGAGGCAGAGACGTATTAGATTGTGAGCTCTCGGTGAACCTGCACCATCTTTTTTGCTGCGTTGCTGTTCAGCACGTGGCACCGCAACCGGAGTCCTGTGCCTGGGTTTCTTTTTGACACTACCTCAATAAAAATAGTTATAATTTTGTTTATCTATAGCCAATGCGAGGTCTGTCTGAGGTAGGAAAATTCAACCGCCAGTTCAAGATCAAACTATGATCTGAGTTCTCCATGTTACTGTAGGGCCAGTGCCTGAACCCAACACCAAGGTCCTCATCCCTTCTTAGATATCTCAACTGTTTAGTGCCTCTCCACTTCCCAGTTGCAGGAAAAGAGGGTTTAAGAATCCCAGCTCACTGCTCCGTGTGATAGATCACACAATTTTGGTAATGCTGGGAAAGAACAGAGGAGCCCTTTACCAGGTCCCTCCCAGCTCCCTCTCCCGTGCCAGCAAGCTGGCCTCCTTCCAGAAGAGCCTCAGCAGAGCGAAGCTACGTGACTGACACTCACTGACTCCCCTTGTCGTTCGTGACCAGCATCCCAGAAGGCTGCAGCTTCTTCCAGGCCTTTATTGGTGTCAAACATCACAGCCTCTCCCCTGGGTTTTATTAGGGAAGCTGATGCCAAATCACCCAGCTTCCTCCTACTCGATAAAAAATGTTTATAACCCAGTAAATTCTAACATATCAGCAGCTTGTTATGGAGGGAAAAGGTCACTGGGAGAGAAGGAAAAAATAAAAAGGGTGCCCTTCCATCAGAAATTCTGTCTGGGTATATACGGAGGAGTCAGCGCCAGGAAAATATCTTTTGATATGATAAAGTCTCATAATAGAAAATGTTGCTGCAATACAGGCCTCGTTTCTTCAGATAAATATTTAATATAGATCACTAAAGATTAATCGAGTACAGAAAAGAGTCTGTCCTATGGTTGGTGTAACAAAAACATCTTCTCGTTAATTTATTATGGAGCCTGAAATGAGAAAAATCCTATAGAGAGAAATGCAGGGTACCGTTTCCATAGAGAAGCAGCGCACCGCACCAGAATTTATTTAGTGTGTGGGCAGAGGCCTTCCCAGAACCAGCTGCAGCGTGGCATTCGCGTGATAAAAAATCCCAATGTAGGAAGAAGCCTCACAGACTCATCGTGTTTTGCTGATCTGACTCCTGCAGATCTCAGGGTTTCCAGAAATGGTGAGACTGTAGGACCCACGGGCTCTCGAGAGCATGGTCCTGCATGACAACTGTATGATGACACGTGAAACATCCCAAGCTGCCCCTCCAGAAAAGGGAACTCAGTCTTTTTGGTGTAAAGGGATGCCCTGGGCTCACTGCGAGGAGAAGGGACCCCAGTGTGATCCTAAAAGCTCTTTGCTTTTGCCAGAAGTTCCCATAAGCACCTCCTTAACAGTTTCTCCAAGGCGCTGTGGCCATTTCACACTGTGCTCCCAACTGTATTGGGCAGCAGAGCCCGGGGTGCTGGTGTCCTTTCCATCTCCCATGATGCTGGGATGTGATTAGTTAGCTCCATTGTGATGGGTAAATGACAGGACCCCTTTGCTTTCTACAACGTAGTCCACAGAAGCCATCTTCCCAACCATTTTGCAGCATTGAATAGGACAGTTACAGAGAATAAATCATAAATAGCAGCAGAGACAGTATGAGGGAGAAAATAAGAGAGTCACAGGCAAGGGAGGAGCAAAAAAAGATAAATTTCAGCTGAGACTGAAATGGAACAGGGTCGATGAGACGGAGAGATACATGAAGTTTGTTCCAGATGGCCAGCCCCACTGACGTGAAGCCTCTTGCACCACCAGCATCCGCAATGTGTGAACGAGGGGGGACTGCTTGCTCTTAGACAAGCAGTGGAAATGAGCAGGAGAATCTGGCAGATCTGCCTGTGCTCAGGGATGGGGGAAACAGAGGAGACCCCTCCTGAAATGTATGTTTTAGAGACCAGAAACAACTCTGGAGAGAGGGAGGCTGTAACGTTTTTCTACCTCTCCAACAAGCCATGTCTAGTTGTTTCTCTAGAGGTGATGCTTTTTTCTCCTACTTGACCTTTTCCGGTGGACACCTTTCCTGTTTTGGGAGTGTTTGCGTCAAGCAGTCAACAAAATGCTAGTCCATGTGTTTAGGTCTCCCCAGGAGAGAGGCCAAGGGAAGGAAGGCTGAATGCCACCACTCAGATCCTAGTCATACTGCTCCGTGCACTGCTGGGAAGCATCCAGGAAATGTAGCTGGGAGGAAGATGAAAAAAGCATGGCTTTATTTTTGTGGCATACAGAATGCAGAGCATCTCCTCTTCTGCTGCCATGCCTAGCTGATCTCGCAAGGACACCATTTCTTTGGCTCATGTGGAAGATGGCGGAAGGACAGAGAGGCTTTAGCATCTGGTATCAAAAGCCAAGGAACATGGGACTAAAAGGACCCTCCAGGGTCACAGCATCCCACCTCCCACTCTGCCCGGCACAGCGTTTTGCCGTTTGAAGAATTACAGTCCTAAACCTTTAGGACAGTATGGGTGGTCTCTTTGTAGATGGCATCTCCCAGGCCCTGGCTGCTCCCAGAAGCCAAGTAACAACTGAAAACCTAAATAATGATTCTCTCTAGCTCCACCGCAGGCTGTTGGACTTGATACAGGTAAGACTGGATGGCAGGCTCCAGCCTGGGGCTATCTAGGGGAAAGATTAACAGATTTTTAATAACAGCAGGGACCGTTGCAGTCATCTAACACAGACCTGAACTGTGTTTAGAACATTTATTTGTGGCATGTGGCACAGACCTGGCCAGGAGAATTGCAACAGCTAAACCACCCCCAGGATAACCTGGGGCTGATCAAGGGGCTCCTATTTTCATCTCTGCAAACACTGTGACTGCACTGTCACCTTGGCAGGGGCTTTCATCAGCCAGGCCCCTCCGACTCTGCCTGTCATGCTTCATACTCCCACCGCAGCCAGCCACAGATATAATCTATGGAACACAAACATGATTTTATAATAAGTTTTCTATGCAGCCAGGATAAAATGCCAAACAGAATCAGAAAACAATCAGTCAGTGAAACTCAGCACTGCTGATGAGCGCGCTGCTCGTAATGGTTCAGTGCCCAGGAAGATTGAGGCTTTAAATACAGCCACCACCTGCCCTTCCAAGCAGTGGGGCAGGGGGAGACGGCAGGCAGGGGGATGAGGCTCGGGAAGCGGGAATCCTCGGGAAGCGGGAATCCTCCGCACATCTCCTGCTGGGGGCAAGCTAAACCGGGAGCGACACCGGGGCTGCAAAAAGGCACCTTAGTGTGGAGTCGCTGCTTCTCACACCCGGAGATCAGCAAGCTGGCCGGCAGCTGGGCTTTGGAAGCACCAGTGCGAGGAGCGGGGACAAGCAGGTCTGCCGCAGAGACGGTATTCGAGCGAGATAAACACGCACTTGCTGTGGAGGCCTCTGGGTGATGCTCTTGCACAGGGCCGTATAACTGATTCCTCCCGCTGTGGGCACTTTTTGGACACCTCTCTCCCCCCAACAGGCTTGCAACAGGCCCTGCCCGGAACAACTTGGAGTTGACATCAGGTTCTACGCCCTGCCATAGGAATATGGTTTGTAGGGCCCTAAATTCGTGCTGCCTGGCACGATGCAAGAGCTGGGGGAGAGAAAGGAGTGCTGGGGAGCATCAAGAGGGGAAGCAAACCTAAAATCCAAAACTGGGTGCCTGGGCACGGAGCGGAGTGCTACAAAGCATCCTGCTGGCCTGAGCAGCAGCTCAGCTAGTCCGGCAGTTTAGCCTAGTCCAGGAGAGGGCAGGGCTGTACCCCAGGGATAGGCGGGGTGTGCCCATGGCAAGGAGGCAGGCTTGGACCTCTCCCCCTTCTTCCTGACGCTTGCTCGGGCACTGGGAGTTGTGGGGTTTCTAGTCAGCAGCAGGTAGCATTGGGACCAGCTCTCTACCAGACTGTACAGATATATTTTTAACTTTTTTTTCTCCAGTATTTGTAAGAGTTGGGGGATTCATACTAGCTTTTTTCCAGTCGTCTTTAAGTACTCCAGGCTTGAGTCATATTATGGTATAACTCACAACTTCCATTTAAAAAAGAAGAATAGGCTGTCTTTTAGGATTGCAAAGAAAAGCCAGAAAATATAAGTCTTTAAATCTCAAAACCCAGAAGGTAAATAAAAAGCATTGTAGACGTTGTTTTGTTCAGTAGATAAATATATACATATGCATGTGCTTCAAAATTCCAGGGTCCGGTTCGTTATTTCTCAGCAGAGGCTCAGATGTGCAATAGCACATAAACCCTTATTCAGCCATATGTATGGGTTTAGCTGGCATGGGAGCTGGTGCTTTGACTTTGCCCTGTCCTCACCCCCTGAAACAACCATGAGGGGAAGTCTTCTCCTTTGCTTTTCTGCAGCATCTGATCCCCCCAGAGTAAGTTTCCAGTACCTTGCCTTAGAGAGACCCTGATTTAACTTAGCACAAACAAAAAAGCCTATCATGAAAGCAAGCGCAGGCGAAAGGGGAAGAATCAACCCCATAGAAGCTCCCGCCCAGACTCAGCAAAGGATTCTGACGCCGTGATAAAAGTGCAGAGCTAATACCTGCCAAGCCAAAATGAAAGTCTGAGGCATAAGAGCCCTGACTAAAGAACAACCCACTTCACCCTCTGTTTCACTCCTTACTAAACTTAAAAAATCCCTGCCCCTCAAAAAAACCCCAAACACTACTACCCCTTGCAAAAAAACCACCAAACACCAAAACCCAAAAAACCTGGGGAAAAAAAACCCCTTCCTCCCTCCCCCACAGCTGACTTCTCTTTCTCCCTAAATAGACCTTGACTGGTGAGGCTATAACTCTTTGCAGCTGGCCTTTCTCCTGTCCTACCGGAGAGAGCTCTGTATTCAGGGGAGAGGATTGTGCTCTTTGCTCAGCAGTAGAGCTCAGGTCCGGTCCTCTATCCCAAACCCTAAATTTTGATGCTTGCAGCCCAGAGTCTTGCTGGGCCTTGAGACTGTCTTTGCACGTGGCTGGATGCTGCCTGCACTGAAGTTGAGGAGGTTTTGCTCTTAACTTCTCCAGGACCTGAATTTCACAGCTGGACCTTAGCATGTGAGTGGATTTTGCTGAGTAGCTGAATTAAGTGATTCGTGGGGACAGGCGCGTTGCGGGGCAGTTAGCACTTGGTATGTACTGCCCTTCCACCGAGCTCCCTCCCTCCACCGTGCTGCAGAACTTATGCTCGCAGTATGTGTGCAACAGCCCCTCTCAGGTATTTCAGGCGTGCTTGAAGCTCAGTGACCTATGGAAGCACTCTGGTGGTCCTTTTTATGCTAAAACAGTCTCCTGTATCATCTGGCTATGGTATATTAATAAAACTGCAGGAATTCAGGCAGGCACAAACTGAAGTGGTACAGGTTAGCATCGCTGGAGGCCACAGAGGTCTTCAACCTTCTCTCACAGACCATCCGGCACATTCTCCTTTGCTGATTTGAAGACCTCAGAGCTGGTAATCAACATAACCTTCCCAAAGGAAATGGTTTGCATTTCATTATTGATTTCACAGCCTTTGGGGTCCTATTACTTTGTAGAAGATAAATGCCAGGGGTGTGATCCCTCTCACTCTTGCTATGAAATGGGTCCAACACCCTCCTTGTAGTATGACTCCAGCTCACTCCGTATTTTGAAGCATGTGGCTCTTGTATCCTCCCTGAAGGACTGGGATTCAGGAATTCATGTGCAGTAGTGATTTTAAGATCTATTTCTGCCCCTGTTCCTCTTTGCTGTGGCTGACACGGGGTTGCGTTTGCATGTTGCCACTGGTACCCTCAGTGCTATTGAGGGTGATGTGGGAAGCGGTGCCTCCTG
>NW_010547345.1:10929-14707 GCF_000687285.1 Phaethon lepturus
TGAGCAGGCAGCAGGGACACTGGGAAGGAGTGTTCCTTGGCACAGGCAAAATGGGCAGCTGCCTGGGCAGCTAGTTTGGCCATGACCCCCGCCCCCCCAATCTGACAGTGTTATGTTAATTGTTGGGCTCAATGATCTTAAGGGTCTCTTCCAAACTAAATGATTCTATGATTCTATCTACTTTAGTCCTTGCTGGTGAAATGCTTTGTCCTGGCTCCAGAGCTGGGTTAATTTTGTTCATGGCTGTGCTGTGGGAAAGTTGTTCATCTCTTGCTACCTTAATTTCTCTTAGTGTCTCTGTCTACAGTGACACATTTGTTTAAAAGTGCTTTGACATCCATGTATCAAAGTCACAAACATCAGCTAAAGGAAACATGGCTCATGATTGGGAAATTGCTAAGCATGTGCCTGAATAATCAAGTGCTTCAAAGCTTCACAAGCAGATCCCAGAAAACAAAAGCATTTGCATTCACTAGTCTCTGTTCCCTGGATAGGACAGGACAAAAATAAAGCTTTTCCTTTATGAAGTGTTGTGTGAAAAGCATGGTTGTCTTTGTGTCACAGTCCACTTTGCAGCATGCAAAAAGATTGCCTTTCTTCAAGAGTTTGTGAATTTTTATTTTACTGTAGTCTCTTTATTTCCTCCATCAAAACATGTCTGAGTTTGAAATGGCATGACTAGGAATGAAAATTAAATACATCAAAACTGATTTTTGTAGAAATGAGATTTTGGAGCAACCAGGGAATGTTCAAGGCTTTCTCACTGCTTGTGTTCAGTTTTTTTGCTAAAGAGGGATGTAGTCTGAGGAAATGGGTCACCTTTTTTCCTAGAGAAAATTTCTTCAATTTTGTTGTAATTCTGAAATGTCACAGGCTTTTTGGACAGGTTTTTTTAAATATTGAACAAAGAACAAATATCTCTGATAATGGATGGCTTGATTTTTTGCTGCAGCTATACTCTGCAGCCTAATTTTTTAGCCCTTCACCTCTCGCCTTATGCTTTTTGCAAGTAATTTCGGGCCCAGGTACCATCTGAATCCTATGCTGAGAGGGGACGGTCTCTGCATATAGCCACTGTCTATATCCTTGCTTGCTGGGTATCACTGTTACAATAGCAGCCCTTGGCAAGTGGCCTGAATGTAACAGCACAGCTTGAAAACCAAAGGGATGTTGAGCCAGCTCTTTGGGTAAAGGCACAGAAATAGGTCTCTGGAGGAATCGCCATTTTCTCCTAAACCAACTTGGAGGAAATAAGGTCACAACACCATAGGAATAAAGTAGCAAGGATCGGGGGGGGGGGGAAGTGTTTTATTTTACAACAACAAAACAGATTTTGTTCATTGGCACTCTCATACCTCCTCCATGTACTCGCAAACGCTTTCTGCAAGATCCCTTGCAATGGCATGGGTAACGAAGGATGCCAGTCCTCACCAGGCTGGTGACCGTGTGTCGGATCTTTAGGAGCAGACAGCCATTGGTCTCTCTGTCCTCTTGCATCTCTGCAAGTCATGGTTTCCCAACTTATTGTTTGCCTGGAGTATGCCCTTCTATCTGAAGGGCATTCCGTGTCAGGGAAGGGTATGGACCCCTTTCACTTCACTTAACCTGGTCAAAAGCCCCTCAACTGGCCTGCAGCAAGAGATCCCTGATGTAAACAGGTGGTTTTGCCAACTGTCTGCCTGTAGGAATCCAGGCTGCCCACCAGCACCTGCCTTACGTGATCGTTAGTGACTCCATCAGCTGAGAATGACTCAGGGGTGAGGGGGTGGGCGAGAGGAGACAGCTCTCCCCTCACTGCCTGCTCTTGCTGAGACCACAAGCATGGTAGCTGTGGCTGGGGGCTTGGCCAGGACTGCTCTGAGGGCCCAGCTGGGTGTAGGAGGCAGGAGGGGCTTTGTATTTAAACATCACTTTTTTTTTTTTTCCTCCTGATATGGTGAATTTGAGCCTTTGCCAAGTGAGTAGCACAACTGACCGAAGGGGGGTGATGGCTCAATTTTCTAACAACAGTTCAAGTTTTGAAACATGGTTGCATGCTGTGTTGGAGAAAATTTTGTGCATTTTGAGAAAAAGGGCAATCAAGGCTAAATTTCCAATACTTACTTTCCCAGTATTGACAGATGCTGTGCTTAAGTTGCCAGTAGTGCAGTAGCCAGGTACCCCAGCAGGTAGCATGAGAAATTAAGGTTCAAGCCCACATTTCTCACGATTTTTTCATCTGAGTTAAGTGTGAATCATGATAAGTAAAGAGCAAAGCTTGGGGCTGTGGTGTCACAAGCTGAGGTTATCAGCTTGCTACTGCTAAAATTAGGAAAAAAAAACCCCAAACCTGTAGTCCACACACCTATATCTTCAGGAAATGAAGCAAGTACAATTAAATGAAATTACTTGTTCCAAATTGTGTTCTTTCTACAGCCCTTGATTCATGCTGTTGTGCTTATATGAACACTGGTAGGCATTTGTGACCCAGTCTAGATGGTGAATTTTGTGGTAAGGCAGGCCAGCTTGCCGAGGGGCTCCATGGGGTATGCTCACCATGAATTAGTGTGGGCCAGTCTTCCTTTGGGTATTTTGTTATCTGCTCTATAAATTAAAATCTGTCTGCTTGTCTTCCATTTCAAACTTGTTTTCAAAAGTAACAAGTTTAAATACTTCCATGCACTATTTAGCGATATCAGGAGGGACTTCATCAAGAGTTTAATCCTCTATCCTACCAGAGTCCAAGCAAACATTTCAATATGAAAAGGTCGTGGTGTTTTTTTTTTGGTTGCTATAGCACAAGACTAAACAATTGGGGGCCTTTTCCTGTCTCTGCCCCATATTCCTCTACAGACAGTTAATTGTCTCACCATCCTGTGTCTTAGCTTCCCTTCCAAGCTGTTGTTGGCTAAGTCTAATCGCTTATGTATGCCATCAGCTCTCTGGACAAGGATCATGTGTTGAGCAAAGGAGTGTACAAGAAGAGAATTGGAAGAAGTGTGGAGGGAAGAAACTAAAATTGTACTGATTATCCCAGGTTTCCTTAAGCCTATCTAAAGTTCCTTCGATGACTCAGATGTTTCCATGTGTTGCTTCAAAAGTGCTGTTCTTTGAAAGCATCTTCTTGACAGCTCCTTGACTTCCTGGGATCAGCTTGATGCTGAATTCTGGGTCAAACTCATAGAAACAAAAATCCAGGACAACATTCTATGAAATATAATATCAATGCTGTTGTAATCATAACTGTAGAACTCAAAATGCCTGTTTCATAGATGAATTTCTCTAGGCTGCCTCAGGTATTTTAGTGGAGAATTTTTCTGGCCGCATGTCTTGTGATTTTTATCATAATTCACAGTGAAGGAATGGGTATCTATATTGTCCATTCCAGTGCTTGGAGCACAGGACCCTGCAGCCTATTAGAATAGCTTCCTCAGTAGCTTAATAAACCATGTCTGGTTTAGGTAACCTTTTAGGAAGAAAACAGCAACAGAACAGAACATTTCCTATTGTTGATAATGTTTGCTAAGCTGCAGCAGTGCTAACGGCGCTGGGAGCTCTTGCTGAGATGTCACTCCGGCTTCTAGCAACTAGTATCAACCACTATGTAAATTATAGTGGCTTAGAAGAAGTGCCATCAGCCCAATGCTGAAAAAGCTGAAATGGTGTTAACAGTAATGGGAATTACTTACAAGCAAGTCTCCAGGGTGGACAAAGCTTAAATGGGCTGGTGTTGGAGAGGGCATCTCTAGTGCCCAAGGTGCGTACTGTTTGCAATGAAATCTGCACAATGAACTTGGTA
>NW_010547345.1:14738-33792 GCF_000687285.1 Phaethon lepturus
ATAAATGACTCACAAGCAGTTTGCAGTGTAACCTGATGGGTGTGATGAAAGGGAAGTGTAGCAGCTCACTCGGGTGAAATACAGGAACAGATCAATAGATGACAGATGAAGGTAGCTGGTGAGTTTACTCAGTGTGGAAGAAGTTACTATGTGTTATCTGAGGATGCGTAAACACGTAACTTGGAGGTGACCCCATCATTTGAAGGGGTAGTAACCTACTCTGCCATATTTACTTCTGATTTTTCTGATCACAATGGTAGCTATGTTTAGATTTGAAGTCAGAGCTAGGAATCATAGCCATGTCCTGGCCATGATCAAATTAATAATAAGCAAACTTAGCAATGACCAAATTTAATGACCTATCTTTTCACTTGTGCTTACCTCTGCTTTGACTCTCTAGTAATAAATTTATTCCAGCTTCATCTTTTTCTAAACAAATCGATTTTTTCAGCACCCAACAATTACCTGTTGTCTCCGAAGAGACCCAAGTGTAGTCCCATCCTAAGAGGGAACACAAGACTCTAAGTCATGTCTGTCTGATTGGTTTTTAATTCAGTGCTGGAACAATCTGTTTACCAAGGCACTTTCAAGGTTGCATGAAATCCATCTAACTTTGAAGTAATTTTATTTCCTTTTGCTTCTTGCAAACTCCATGTCATTCTGGACTTATTTACCTCCTTCTGCTTCTACAAAAAAAACCCTCCAAGTTTTCAATCCTGGAACAATTTAATGTTTTTAAGAAAAATATCAGAGCTATGAAAACAAAACTCTAACAGGAAAATCCAACAGGCTGAAATGATTGCCCAGAAAAAGGGAAGTAGTTGAGGTTTCAGACACCTCAGCTAACACCAAGCAGATGGCCAAAGTATAGACCAAGGAAAAAAAACAACAGAAGATTCTTCCATTGTCCTGTGGAGACAGGCGAAGGAGCAAGTAGACCAACAGCACTGTTTTATTTCTGCCATATGATTCTGTTGAATGATCCAAACACTGAAGGTCTTTGTCTTGGGTGCAGTCCTATACAGGTAAATGACCCTATAGGAATAAAACTGCTGCAAACAGCACAGCACTTATCAATAGATCAATAGTCAATTTATTTATCATCTTCACCTGCCAGCTGTCATATGTCAGCCTTTCTGCTTGCCTGGTTGTTATGCAAAATGCTGTCAGACTTGCAGATTTAGTGATTTCTTTTTTTCATACTTCTCTGGAATTAGATTTTTGTATTTTTTTCTCTCTTACAGCAGAGCTTCACCCTCTCTCTAATTTGGAACTAGTTTGAATCTATGGACTGGAGTTTTCTTAAACAGATTAGGGGGGATGAGTGCCAAACCCTCACAGGAAACTAATTCTTGTAGGTCCTTTGAAAAGCTCAGCTTTGAAGACTGACTTCTTCATGCTGGCCTAGATAGAGAAGAGGCCAAGCTGCAGAGGAAACTGCTAAAGGAATATTGCACTGCTCAGCCTGGGGCTGTCTGGCATTTTGAGGGTACAGACTAGAAATAAAACATCACTGACCATAATCAGAGATACCCCATACAGACTCACATTAAGCCAGACCTGGCAATAAAAGATAAGCATTATAGTGCTGTTGTCATGCTTGTGTTCTGCCCCTGTGGCATTGTTTGCAGAGTCAAGGGCTCACAGTAACCTGGAAGAGCTATCACCCTGAGGATTGAAGATAGCTATTACTTTGTGCAGCCCATGACTGGGACAATTAGGCTGAGAAAAGGAAAGACAAAACAAAAAAAAATGTCCAAACCAACAGCTCTGTTGTAGGAGCATCTAGGAAGATTCTGGAGGACTTTGGGCTAAGTTCCTGATGCTAACACAAAACTTGTTTTTTACCTGGCCAAAGCCTAAAATCTGTCTGTTTTGGTTCACACATTCTAACAGCTAATAACATTTGTCTGTAACATACATGGGGTGTCCAAAAATGTCTGTCTTGATGACTGTGAGGTGCTTGGATGAAAACAAGGGACAGAATCATGTCTAGGCAGATTTCATTGTATATAGACCAAAATCCAAGAGAGCAAGCAGGCTCTAGTTCTCTGTCTCTGACTGGGAATCCTACTAACATCAAAGGGTCAATGTGTGCAATATGCCAGGTAGAGGACATTAGGCAATGTTTGTGTCTTGCTGTTACCGAAGAGCGTGTTGCCTTTGGAAATGCTCTGTCTGCTCATCATGTCTGGGAGCAGTTGATGGCTTTTGAGTTATGATCCATAAAAAAGATCAGAAGCTCCAGAAAGGAGCTGGTGCCTTTTCCTTGTCCGGTTCCCAGGGAGCGATGGGGCTGGTCCTGTTTGCTGAGTGTGCACTGAGTGGGATGCACCGGCGGGCCCTGAAGGCAATAAATCCAGCAGCAGGAGGTGTTAGGGTGCTGTAGTTAGCGTGACAGTTACAGGCTTTGTTCACTGTCTTCCTGCTCTGAGGTTTTTTTCCTTTTTCAAACAGACTCTGTCTCGATTGTTGTTTAATGCGTTTAATTTCTTTTTGGTTTCAAGTGCCAGCTCCTGAGGTCTGTACTGAACTTGTTTCTTCGCTTACATCCTTTGGTTGTCTTGGCCATTTGAAGATGGGGAATTTAATTTGCTCTGATGGCCTCTCTCCTTCAGACTTCTCTCCCTGGGTAGAGACACTCATGCCCTTGGATACTCCTTACCTCTCTGCTGGTGCAGTGGGTGGTCTGGGTGATGTACCCATTCCAGGCTTTTGACTATTCCTCCCTCTTCAGCATTGCCCCCCTTTTCTCTGTTTCCCCTTAGGGGTCATAGTGCTAATGAGCACTGAGACATCCCTAGTGGCTCTCTGTCTCTGACATGCACAGCCTTGATGACGAGCTCATTAACACAAATTCTGAAGGGGCACATATTTTCTCAGGTACAGTGTATACAAATAAAATGTATCCCACCTACTGTGACAGGGAGGAAGGCCTGAAATACAGGTGTCTGCCTCCCTGAGGCACTACTTCATCCCTCTGTTCTCTCACCTCCCTTCCTCTCTTAGGCATTGGCACTTCCTACCCCTTCCAGCCATTAGAACAGTAGGCTTCTCGGTGCCTTCACCAGACATTAGAGAGCAGACTCCCCTCCTCTGACCTGGCAGGCATTTTCCTGGGTATGCTCCACATCAGCATGGGCTGTCTACACTGGCGAGACATTAGAGCATAAACAAGTGCCTCTCCCCCACTACTCAGACGTTAGGTCATAGTTTCTCCTTATCCCGTCTCTGCATCAGGGATACAGATTCTTCCTCCTCCTTGCTAAGAGGTTTATCATCTTTCTGAAGCCCTTAAAAGCTTCCCCACTGGCAGAAGTTCAGGCCCTTGCTAGGGATTTTCCCTGAGGGTCAGAAGACTCTGCACTAACCCTAACTGTATCATGGGGTGCCATCATAACCCTGGTTAAGTCTTTGCAACTTCTTCACCTGGAAAATGAGCGAGCAACAGTGCAGTATTTCTCTCAGTATATCTCTCGAGTGCCTTGAGACCTGTGGAGGCCTCACCTGTGGTTTCCTGGCAGTGGCATTGAGACTGCGGTGTCACTGGTGGTTCTGAGAAACAATGATCAGTTAAATGGCATCTGAGAATGAGAATCTGGAAAGATTTCAGTGCCCTTTTGCACACATCCATGAATCCAAGGCTTTGGTAGATCCTCCAAAGATTCACAGATTCAAGGATTCAGTGGTGACAAACAGATGAGAGTATGCTTACCTAGCCCAGTGCCACAGATTCAGTTTTGGCCAATAGTAGCTGCTTCTGCAGAAAAACCAATTAAGTCTAGCATTGAAAGCCAATAAAAAAGCAGTTCTTGGAGGTGTTTCTTCACAGACCTCAGGGGTTACAGGTTGGATAATTCTCTGAGGCCAGAGATATACTGTTCCCTGCAAATCACAGGATCATTAAGGTTGGAAAAGACCTTTAAGATCATCAAGTCCAACCATCAACCAACACCATCTCTCTTTTTTTTTTTATCACCTCAATAGTTCTAAGTGATTTCACTAGCCATATCCATTACTGTTAAGTCTGTTTTCCAAAATTGTGCCATAATCTTGGCCTTGGATGCATCTTACAGCACAGAGTTCTATAGGTTGCATGGAAGATTGCTAGTATTGAGAAGGTTGTTTTCAATGTAAAACATTCTGGAACTGGGGAAGCCAAGTTTAAGATGTATTTGCGGTCATTGATCAGGAAGCTTAACAACACAGTATCATTTGCCTGACCAATCCCAGCCAATAAACAGCACACAAAGATACAACCAAATACTATGCAAAACTTTTAAACAAGCTTGAAAAATGTCACTAAGTAAATTCAAATAATGCATAAATTAGAGGGAATTGCAACTGGCTCATGGATATTCTATGAGCTGAAGATAAACATCTAAGTTAGTTGCATAAATTATTCATCATAACATATTTGCTCAGCTTTTCTCATCAGCTATGAAAGCCACACATCCAAGCATTTGGAGAGTATAATAGAACTGCGCTTTCACCTCAGTGATATGCCCTAGGAGTAGGAAGCCCTGGGGACCAATAGCATGCCTAAGAACTGAGTGGAAAAAAGTCTCCTTCACTATGATGTTTTAGATGTGGATTCTGCTAAGGGCTTGTCTACTGCATGAATGGTGACTGGAATTGTCCCTTGGCAGCAGGCACAGTTGAAGATAAGGCAATGATTTCTTTTAAACTCCTCCTTTTGCCTCCTGCCAGTGGTGTCACGAGATGAGGTTGGACCTGATGTGAAAAATGAACCCACTTTCCCTTTGAATATGCTGTTTACTAAATTTTCATTCTTTGTTTCTCCCTTCTCTCATCTTTATTGCCCACCGCTTTCCAGTGCATGGTCCTAATGGTAACTGTTTGTCCTGTCCATCTCCATACACTGAGTGGAGGCACTCCTAGGGTTTGGATGTTGATACATCAACAGGGCCCTACTTGAACGGTTGCATGGTTCAACTCCATGGTCTTTGCTTTGGATTAGATAACTTGAGAGAAGCAAAAGCAAACTCTCTGGAAACATGAAGTATTCCCACAGTGCTTTCTACAATCGTGCTGGCTCTGGAGGGCTCTAGTCTCTCCTGATGATATCGATAATGGTTGCAGGAAGCATTAATCCATGCGTGAGTTTCACAGGAAGTAGTAATTGTCTCTTTGGAGAGGAAGCCCAGATGGCATTTTTCCTACGCTTGCTGGTTACTATCTTCATGATGGGAACATGGGAATCTTTATTTACTATAAAACCTTGCCTGTCTTAGCACCCAGAGCTGTGTCTTCCCATACAATGTAACTGCTGTATCCTGAAGGGACCGTTCCTTCATCATGGAAAAGGGATTTCCTTGTATAACCAGGTTTAGGATCACCATTCTAAGCATGAATGATTAGAGCAACCTTTCTCTGTAGTGTCAGAGAGAAGTTATTTGTCTTTACTATTAAGGTTCTACTTATCGTTAAGAGCAACTGTGGGGCCCCTCAAATGTATCTCTTTCACAGATACTAAATATTAGACTTTTACACTATTCTTGGACAGCAGAGGAAAAACTATATTCTGTTCCATATAGTGAGTATGTGGATGTTGGTAATGCACTTGTTATCTGCAGACAACTTTAGAGCCAATGGTCTATGTTTTATCCACTGCTGGTATTATCTTAGTCTATGGGTTTTTTTGGATTGGATCTGGGTTTTTTTGGCCTTTTGAAAGAGGTTTTTCTAGGAAAGACTGATGTTTTTGCAGATTTCAAGGTTTGACGCTAATGACTCTTAGAACGTGGTAAAAGTGGTGTTTTGTTTTGGCATTTTTACTTGGCTCATGAAAGCCTAGGAGCTACAGCAGAGGCATTAGCTTGGGTGTAAGGAGGTATTTTGAAGTAAAAAGCTGGCATTTGCTATTTTAGTGAATGCAGCTACCGTTAGGCAGCCTGGGGTGTTGTGACGGGGTGCAATCAAAATAAATACACGCATAATTGCATTAAGCAAAATAACTTAACACACTTGAAGTGGACTGGGTGTAGAATCAACCTGGGAAAAAAAGATCTGGTTTGTGATCCTGGCTTTGCAACTGACTTACAGCATCTCCTAAATCAGCCTGTATGTCAGGTTCTCTACCAGCAAAGTAGGATTGCCAGTGCTAGTTGACACACATTGATAGAAAGTGCCAGGTATTGTCATTCCTATTATTTAAATTAAATTTTTGTCTTAAACCCAGGTTTACGGGAATAAGTGAATGAAAAGCGACAGAGAAGCTTGTGACTCGATTATCTGGGAGATGGCTTAAGATAGTGCAGGTGTATTGTAGGAGAGTGGTTATAAATAATATCCTTTCCTTTTAAGAAGGCCTTGCTCAATATTTTTCAAAGGACATTAATAGGTTTCTCATGTTTTAGGTGCTCAGCTGGTGATGTATTTCAGAGGCCTGATTTTTAGATCGCAGGTGTACAAGGTTTTCTCTAGGCATTTCCCTCTGTGTCGTTTCAAAATGGATACCTGCAATAAAGCGCTGCTTTTGCAAACATTAACTTTATTTTTTTTTCCCAGTTGCTATCAGTTTAAAGGAAGGGATTTGAAAATCTCTTTATAGGGTTTAAAAAAAAAAAACAAAAAAACAACCAACCAGAAAACCAAACAAAATCTCCTTTTTCATTCTGGCCTCTGCTTATATCTGAATCAATCATTTAGATTGTTTATCAAGCGTATTGTTTTTCAAAATGGTCTTTTGCTGTACTCCCTGGTGCTGAGAGATTAAGATGTTTGGAGAAAGTGTGTCTCCTCCAGCCTTGCTTTGCAAAAGCAGTAGCTACAAGGAAGGCTTGTGGACACGGGGACATAGTAATGATCAGACTGGTCTGGATCTACAGTCTGTCGAACTGACCAGCTCTTTTGCTGACAGAAACCAGAAATTTGCTGCTTTATGGAGAAGCGTAAGACCCCAAAGTGTGTGAGGGTGAAAGGACCGGGCTGCTTTCTTTGTAAAGAAATGTAGCCCTCTGCCAGACATCTCTGAAGACTCTGAGACTATCTCCTCATCAGCCCAGACCCCGATCCTCAAATTATGTTGTTATTGTGCAGTAATGTCTCGCTTTTCCTCTTCTCCTCCCCCTCCCCTTCTGTCTAGCCTTGTGGCCTCACGTGTGTATCCGTGTGGGGGTGTCCTCCAACAGGATTGTCCCCTTCACCATTCTTCTTCCCTGTCCTCGGTGGCTCTCCCTGCCCCGCCAGGCTTGAAACCTCACCCCTGTTGTGTTCCTGTGTTGTCGCATAGGGAGTTTGCCCGTTGGAAGGTGAGGAACACAGCCATCGAACGGAGGGACCTGCTCTACAATCCACTGCCCCTGATGCCTGAGTTTCAGAGGAGCATCCGCCTCCTGGGCAGGAGACCCACCACGCAGCAGTTCATTGATACCATCATCAAAAAGTACGGCACCCACATCCTCATCTCTGCCACCCTGGGAGGTAGGTGGCAACCTGGGCTGTTTTCTTACACCCGTGTCAGTGGTGGGATGGTGAAGGCACTGGACAACACCCGCAAACCTTGGCCATGTTGCGTGGAGGGTGGCTGGTAGCACGAAGCCAGGCAGCAGCTCGCCTGGCCACAGCCCGACTCACCGGATGGTGTGGAACAGCGGATGAATACCCTTTCCCCGTGAACTCACAGCGTGATGCGCGCAAGTTCGGCATCCGTGGTAGGTGTGCGCCTGTGCTCCCCTGACAACAACGGCGTCCGCGTGCTGGTGTGCGTCAAGTTAAACACGCTTCGTTTAGCCGCGGAGCCTCTCTGTCATTCCCGTGCCCCCATTCTTAATTTGAGAATACGGTGTGTTGATCCCTCTTTTTTTCAGAATGAAACCCAGTGCAGGAGGAAAAAACATCCTTTCTTACGGGAACTGGAGGAATTTTAAAGAGCTCCAGGAAAAAGGAGTTCAAGGAGCTGGGCAGGGAGTGTGCGTGGCGGGGGAGGAGACAGCCAAAAAGGTCTGTGCTGAATGCACAGCATGACGTAGACTTTGAAAAAACAACGGTTAAGTAAAATTCGAAATGTGTATGCAAGGACTTCGCATGTGCAAGCAGAATATGTCGGTGATGACATAAGACAGAGTACTCTAGGGCCACTAACCCCGTGCACGCACTGCTACTGATGCTGCACAAGCTATTCAAGTACTGAGTATTGAAAACAGGAGGGGTGAAAATCAGCAACTCCTTGATATTTGCTGCTGATTTTTCTTTCCACTCTCTTCTACTATTTTTACCATTCTTTACCCCTTTGGGGTGTGCATTTAAATGCCTTTCTTTTGAGACCTACTATCTGTAAGAGGGATTTTGCAGTGGTAAAAATGTCTTAATTTTAGTACAGAGTTTGTTGCTGTCGCTGCTTCTAATGTACCTGACCTCCAGCCTTGCCACATTGTGAAGTTTGTAGTGAACTTTGAGGGATTTCTGGCCATCTGTCAGTTCCCAAAGCATTCTGCAGACACTTGGATGAGACATAGATGAGATTAGCTGTGTGCATGATTCATGCACAGATTAGGTGGTAGGTAAATTGGCATGGTTCCACTGAAGTCAAATGGCCTCTCATATGGCAAATGTCCTTCAAAGAACCTTGGGCTGCTCTTCAAGTCCAGGCATTCAAACTGTCTGCTCCATCAGCAAGAAATGTGAGAGAAAGCAGGTTTCCATGCACTGAAGAGTACGAGTGACTGTCTGCATCAGGCCTTAATAAAGTCTGTGTAAAGACAAACTCCTTTTTTATTGAGGAAATTGCTTTTCAGGACCATATTTTACAGAGGCCAAGCCAGCCAAGTAAGAGCCTGTTAAAGTGTTGAGAGTTTCTTGTGGATTTACTTTTCTTTCCATTGATATGCCTTTTTCTTCTTGCCTCCTATTTTGAATTTCCACAGATGTAAGAAAGACATTTGATGGTAAATATATTTTTAATTTTGCCTGGGTGGGGTTGTAAATTATTCACAGTGGCTTGTTTCTTCTCCTGATTTTACAACACAACAGTTTTAAATATGCAGAGGTTCGTAACGAGAACTGGTGTTGGAGAGGAATGCTAAATGCTCAATCAGCCCGGAGGATGGTGAGCAATGGTGGGGGAGAAAAGAAGGATTTGTCTTGGCAATGGCAGTCCCAGAGAAAATGTAGATGAAGCTGAGCATGCATTTTGCAAAGAGGACACACTCTAATCACAGTCTGTGGGCTAAACAAGACCACTGGGATAGAAAGTAGACATGTCCTGGCAACCTTGCTCTCCCAAGACCTCGGGTCTCCTCAGAAAATTAGGAGGATTCCACTTTGGATCACAGTGGTTTGTAAACTTATCCTGATGTCTTATTAGGTTGCAAACAAGTGACAAACACACAGGAAATTGTTTTGCTTTTAAATGCCAGCTGTTGCATGGGCCCTGGGAGGCTGGGTGATGGATCGGGCCAGCCCACCTGCATACAGCAGCTATTTTCACACCTGGCCACATGAGGAACAGCTCTGATGCCTTTCAACCTACAGAGTAGCCGGGTCCGCCTGGAGCTTAATAAAAAACCAGCTCTGCTCCAGCCTAGTTCTGACAAAGGGATTGGTGAAGGGTCATTTTGAGGGCGTCCAGACTCTGGGATGGAGCACACAGAGCTGAGAGCCAATTTGCAGGGAAAGCCCTGAAGGAAAGACAACTTTGAACATAGCATCCACTTAATAAACGAGAAATTAAGACTTAATAATGTAGCAAAAGTCTATTAACCTCTCTTGATCTAAGGGTTGCTTTCTCATGCGTGCTCTCAATGGGGATGCTGTGCTTTTCCAGGTCTGCACACATGTACACAGAATAGGTTTCCAGCAATATTATTTCTGCTCAGCACCCTTCACTCCTAGGGACAGTATTTGTCCCTCAGGAGAAGCACCGAACATCTTGGGCTTTCCTTTCCTGTTTTCTTCCTGCCAGTGGAGGGGTCCAAACACCTCAGGGAGGAAAAATAACAGCTTTTGTGGGGAAATCACTAATTTCCACTGCCCTAGAGCACAGGTTTCTCCTGTCTGATGTGTAGGAGCTGTCTCAGCTGCTCATTGCCTGCTTTGTGTTGTCTGGGGACAGAAAGTTAATGGTGGATCTCCTGGTGATCTGAAACCAGTGTTATTGCCTGATGCAATTCAACCCATGCTTTCTGGTTGCTCTCTAAGGGAGCTCCATATCTCAACATTTCTCTACTAAAATGAACTGGTCTGAATGGAAAAGGTCCTGATTTTTGTGCCTTGGCTGTTAAAAGAAGGCATGATTTTTTTTTTTTTCCACAGAAAAGCTGGTTTTTCCAGTTACTGGTGGAATTGAAGATATGATAACTGGAACCCAGAGGTCTCTGAGAATCACAGCTAAGGGGAGAATTATCCCAGGTCTTCCCTCTCCTTTCACAGCCTTGTGGAATGGAGGCAAAGCATCATTCGTCTGCTGCATCTTCATGCAGAGAAGCACTTCTGTTACATGAGAGATACAAAACTTTGGGCTCAAAACACACTTTCACACTGATCCAACCTATCTTCCCCCAAGCCCCTCGGCTAGCTCCGATGCAGATGTCCTTCTAGCGGCAAGCAAGTTGTCTCATGAAAAGTCATAAAGTCTGACCTTCCTTCAAATCCCTCTGTAAAACTCACCTCAAAGACGAAACCTGAAGACGCGCTGACAGCAGCCAGGCACCCGGTGTGCGGCGACTGCCGTCTCTCTCGCTAATCACAGTCATCTTATTGCCTTGTGCTTCGCTGGCAGTTTGTCGTATACACCTGTTGGCTCATCAGACACGTGGGTTTTAAATCCTCTGGGACAGGAACCATCTTTTTGCTGTTTGTGTGGGTAGAGCCTGATGTGACAGAGCCTTGATCCCTGCTAAGGTCTCCTCATGCTGCTCAACGCGTAATAATGATAACGGTGATAAAGGAAATCAAAGCCGGTCATTTTCCAGGGGAAGTGTTTTTGTAAGAAGTAACAATGATGATATTGTTGCTACTACAATTTTGATCATGGTCAAAGGATAGTGTCTTATTTTTAACGAAGTATTAAAGAGAAAGTTTTACATGCCAAACTTCTCCACTTAGCTCCTCTGAAGCCAATTAAAAGATTTCAACTGATCAATTCTTTTGATGAAAAGTATCTTCTTTCCACCAAAAACTTCCATTTTTCATTTCAAAGCCAGAGGCTCAATCCTCAGCATATCAATAGCTTGAAAAACTGAAATCTAATACAAATATTTTGATTTTCATCCAGAATATTTTTGATTTTTCAGGCATTTGACTTCCAGATAAAAGCTGGAAAATTTCCAGGGAAATCAAGGGGGAGGGCTTACTGGGGTTTTTTGCATGTATGCAATGAAATAAATTATTTGGACAAATCAAACTATTTCAGCTAATAGAAAATTTTAAGAAAAGTGCTTGTTCTCTTAAAAAAAACAAAAAACAAAACAAAACAAAAAAAACCCAAAAAAACCAACAACAACAACAACAAAAAACCAAAAACAAAACAAAACAAAAAAAACACAGGCAAAAATGCTGAAGAGCAAACTATTTCTTGGCCTAAAAAGTGGTAATGCATTTTTTTTGACCATGCTATCATTGCCAGAGGCAATGTATTCATCAGTGGTTCATCTATCAAATCAGAACAAGTACCGTTCCTCTCATTAAGAGAGTTATGTAGAAGTGGCACATTCCTATCCTAGGTATCTATTCTCTTCATTTACTAAAATCAGAACTTCAGATGTTAAGAATGCAGGACGGTATTCTGCTTTTTAACACCTTCTATAATGCCAGCCTTATGTCAAGAATGAACTGGATTTTAATCTGGTTCATACAGCACAAATGGAACTTTTAGGTAAATATTACTTCTCAGCCTCGTGTCCTTTTCATATATCTGTTGTTAGATTCAGGTTTCTGCTAATGTTTAGGATGTTTAGTGCTATCGGGTCTTAACTGCTTCACTCCCAGAGTCTCTGTGATTACTGGCTCAAAATCACCTGTTGTCCTTTATATTGTACAACATTTTTTTTGCTCTCCACTTAAATTCATTGAATGAGACTCTAGGAGAAGAAAAAAAAAAGCAGAAAGGATGGTTGGTTTAACTTAACTTTCTCATTTGCTCTTTCTTCTGATGGCTCTCTCCTCTGAGCGCTCTCCTTTGCTTGGTTCCCTGCTCTTACCCTTTTGCGTGGTCACTGGAAGCTAAAGAGCTACAACTAGCATCTGTTTGTCCTCTGTACCCACCTATGTACCTATGGCCTATTTAAATCTTAGTTGGTTCCTTCCAGGAATCAGCTCAGAGAGAACTGCATGAAATGCAATGGCATCTTCTCCACTCAGGTGTGCATCGTTCCAGAGGCACTGCCTGCAGAGAAAAGCATTCCTCAAGTGGGACAAATGGTCTGAGTCCTTTCCAAGAGTTGCGGGAAAGCTGTGCTGGCTAAAAACCATCCAAAATGTTATCTACTCAATTCAGTGGAGCTAACCTACAAGTGTGGTGGACCTGGCCTTTCTGGCTGAATAAAGAAGGAGGCTCATATATATTACACTGAGGTTCTGGCACTGGTGAGGAAGGGTGGGTTCATTTAAGAGTGCTTTAGGTGTTGGGCTTTTCTTTCTTTAGGTGCAACACGTGACATCATGTGTTCCTGTTAAGATGGCCCTACATGACAGCCCTCCTGGGCCTTACTGGAATCTCCTTTTCTTTCTGCTATAGGAGAGGAGGCCTTGACCATGTACATGGACAAAAGCCGCCTCGACAGAAAGTCAGGAAACGCTACCCAGAGCGTTGAGGCATTGCACCAGCTTGCTTCCTCCTACTTTGTAGACCGTGATGGCACCATGAGGAGACTCCATGAGATCCAGATCTCTACCGGAGCAATCAAGGTACTGTATCTTGTCTTGGCAAGAGAAAGATGATTGTATGTCTATACCAATACTGTAGGGATTTGGGGCAGGACCTTGCTAGTCCAGTGTGATGTCTTTTTTTTGATCACAAGTTATTTTGTTCCTGCACTGATTTCCCAGGGTAAATTGTTCTCTTATGGACCTTACTGAAGAATTGATTTCCCCAGTTCAAGTAATATCTGGAAAGAGATGGGTATTCAGGGTGATGATTATGTAGGATAGGAGACTTCACACTATCTGTGGCAGTGAGCACTGGAAGAGGGAGAGAGGGAACGGATAATCCAGATCAGCGATGGAGTTTGGAAAGGAAAGGCAGGTCTGTGAAATGGGCAACCCCTTGCAAACCAGAGGTATTTTCTTCTTGTGGGTGTAAGACTGATAAACATCTCTCAGATGAATTTACTACAAAAAAAGGTGAAAAACTCAGTGTGGCATTACTGAGGCATCTGGAATGAAATGGACTGAGAGACAGCTTGGGGGTTGCAGCAGGAAGGAAGGGGAGCTGTGCAGAGCATACAAAATAGGGAAAATGGCTCTGCAGACAAAGGCTGCCTTCTCTGAAAGCAATCATCCTATACTGGGGAGGGATTTTATTGTTGGAGAGTTCACTCCAGGGAAGGCGATGTGGATGGAGTCGTCGTTGTTAGCCATTTCTGAAAGGTTTCAGCTCTTGTTATTCTGTGGTGTCTCATGGCTGAGTCTGTTCCCTTCTGGATGGGAAATCGAATTGAGATATTGAAACAGTGACAGCAGATAATCACCCTTTGTGAATTCAGGAAGGGCAGCTCTTCCATGGCTGGAAACCAACAGCAACAACCACAGCAACAGCACTGCAGGTCATCTGTGCCTCCATCTATTCTCAGCATAAGGATGGCGTGCACATATGTTGTGGGAGCTCTAGGCACCATTGTGGACTGGCAATCCATCTCTGTATTTTTCTTTCCAAATAAGAGAAGCCAGGGAATAATTCCTCTACTGGCTTCTGATGTTCTCCAATGGAGATCCTCTATGAGCAACATCAATCTGCAGGACCTCATTGCCAAGCCCAGAAAAACATGCAGTACCATAAAGAAAGCAGATACAATTCACTCTATTTTTTCAACTTGTGAGTGTGCCAAACATTAGCCATGTCTGTCCAGTGTGGGGCTTTTTTCCCAATTAGGGAAGATGCATTTTGGATTGCATCAGCTGGTGACAAGGAGTCACCATATTACATCATATTATCATCATATTACAAGATCTGAACCTGCCTGGGGAAGATGTGATGCTGCAATGAAAGGGAACACTCTCTCTTTTCTACATCCTCCGTAGGTAACAGAAACTCGGACTGGCCCCCTGGGCTGTAACAGCTACGACAATCTGGACTCTGTGAGTTCTGTCCTTCTGCAAAGCACTGAGAGCAAACTCCACCTGCAAGGTAGGGCACAGGAGTGAGGGATCTGGTAATACAGGGCACGGAGTGGGGGGATGAAATGAGAGGGGTGGCCCTTTTCTAGGCTTTTCTCCTGCTGTGTTTGCTGTGATCTTCTTTGCTGTAAGTTCCCTGAAGCAGGACGGGTGGCTTCTGGTGGCTTCGTACGATGCTCAGCCCAGCAGAGCCAGGGCTTGACAGGGACAGAGCTAAAGGCACAAGGAACTGCAGACTGGATCCCAGTGAAGTGTGTGGGCTCATTGAATTTTGATGGACTTTGGTGTGTTATACATACACCAATATAAATAAATGTGACCTTTTCCATTAATATTGAAGGGACATTCTACCCACATCTCTTTGTCCCTCCCAAATTGCTGATTTGCGTAAGAGGTTTGCAGATCAGCTTTTGGGACTCTCTTAATGACTGTAATCTTTGGGAAAAGTCACAGAGGTTTTATTTGGATGCTAGAAGCCATGGCTTCAGTCCCAGTTGAGGGGCTAGTACAGAAGTCAACAGATAGAGGTCATGACTGAATTAATAAATAAATACATGCTGGTTAGCAAGAAGTCAGCTTCAGTAGAGGGAGGAAATTCACTAGGTGTGTAATTTACTAAGGTTATTCCCAAGTTTTTGAAAAAATAAGGAATTGTGAGATTTAATTGCTCATTTGCCCAGATGGTTTTATTTCTGGAATCCTTGTACTTGCACAAATATTAATTTTTCAGATGAATGGGCTACATTACATCTTCCGCTTTGAGTATAATTTGGCAAGTGCTGTTTTAATCTTGGTTTCACAGAAACTGGGTTTCATTTACTGAGTCATGTTGTGGATATATTATTATTGTTATTATTTGCCTTTAAAAATAATAGGCAGGTTGTTTTCACTATTCCGGTGATTATCTAAATCACTGAGTTCTGGTTCTTACCTAATTAACAGTAAACAATTTGAGGCTCTTTATATACTGTGATAATGGCTGCTGGTAATGAAAACCCAAGGATGACACATCCGATAACCAGGTAAACAGCTAAATAAGCAGACAGCAGGGATTATAGGCAGACAAACTGGTAAGTAGGTAAATCAATAGATCTCTATTGGCTATCTGATCCTGCAAGAGAAGAGAAAAAGCAAGGTGCCTGGGAGGGGGAAGGAAGCGGAGGAAGAGCGAAAATTTAGAGGGGGGGGTAAGGTGGATGCGACTGGGATCTCTGATGGGAGCAGACAGATGACCTCAAGCGACAACTACATATGGGTTTCATGGAGCTTCCTGGCATAACCCAGCACAGAGAGAGGCCAGACCCAACCAAGGGAGACAGCAAGGGAAGGGAGGAATGTGAGAGCTCTTCCTAATAGGACAAAGTGACCTTTAAAGCTACACCTGAGTGTTTTCCACCTAATCTGGAGTGTGGTTCTTGGGATAATTACCCAGGATCCTTCCTCTGCTCTGAGAAGCCTCATTAGGAATTAGTCACAGGGCTGCAGGTAATGGATCGTGACCGAGTCTCCTCTGATCTGATTAGCAGCCGACCATGAGCTGCTGACAGAAATCCATGTTACTGCCTTCGTGTCACTCCGGCTCCAAGGCTGGCTCAATAAAAGAGCAGCATCTTTGTGACAGGGAGAATTTCTGTTTCTGAACTTGCTCGTTGCCTCCCAGCCCTGAGAGTCGTGGTTTCGAAGATGTGCTCTTCGGGAGAGGCAACGGCCAGACCCAGAGCTATCTTCGTGCCTGCACGTAGGGCTCGGGAAGGCCGGCCAGCCTGGAGATTCAGGGGAGGACCTGGGTGCACACAAAGTGCAGGGTGTCTGGTTCTGCACCTGTGGGTACGTGGACAGGAAAGCAGCACTAGTTTATAAACCAGTATCCACGCAGAGCCAGCACGCACATACACCTCTGTCAGATGCCTGCGCTGGCGTCTGTACACAGCTGCGTTTCTCACAGAAGGTTGCCCTTTTTCCGAGCACTACCTGGGCGCAGATTCCCTGTCCTGTGCCTGGGGAGGGCTGTGCGGTGACGCAGCCTCCCCTCGCGGGACCGGGGGCATCCGGTTGTGGGCACTGCACTTACTCGCACCCCGTTTCCTCTTACTCCTGCCACCAGCACGAAACCCTCCCTTCACCCGCCTCTGGTGAGGCTGATGCACAAGCTGCCTGGGAAAGGAGAAAAGCAGAGCATGGGAGGGGAAGATGCGAACACCTCTACAGCAGTCTGGTGGGAAACAGGAATTTGTGTTCCCTGGAAAAGTCAGTCTCTTAGGCTGAAATTTGAAAACTTGAGTGAAAAAAAGCAACATTTTGAAAAGTTTTGGGAAATGAAAATTCCAGAGATCCTCTTGGAGAGTATATGTCAGTATTGCAACATGGCACTATTTCAGTAAGGTAAAATCCTTCTGTGCTGTTGTAAACATTGCAACATTAAACAGAAAATATTGCATGTTAGGTAGTTTATGTCAAATATGGTAATAGAACATTAAAATTTACATTACAATTAATATTAAAGTATTTGCCAAGATGGACAGAGCCGTAATGACAACACAAAACATTTCAGCTTTTCAGCAAAACAAAAAGAGGCAGTATGAAAAATGCATTTAGACCTTTCCCTGTCAAAAGTGCTTTTGGAGTCAACATGCTCTCACAAAACGCTTCAATGAAACTGCATTTTTGACAGAGAACTCTTCTGTGGAAAATGTTTCAAATAACTCTAATTTAGAGCTGGGGAAATTTACCTCTTAATGCAGGAAGCCTTTTATATAGAGTCCAAAGCTAAACATCTCTAATAGTTTTTCTAGGTGATTCAAGGACATGTTCCCTTGTCAGACACTTCATATTCTTCATGTAGTTATCCAAGACAAACCTATACCAAATCTGTGTTGCTTTTAATTTTTAAAGAGGAACTTTACACTCTACAGAGTGGCAGAATTCCTCCTTCTGATTCATAAGTTACTTTCAGAACTAAGATATCCTCCCTAACACTCGTCACCAGCAAACTTACCTCCTGTGTGTATTATCAGCTGCTGTGGCTGCTGTGGAGGATGAGCACATCCCTTGTATACCCTGGCTTGGACTGAGGTGTTCACCCCATGAAAATGGTCCAGTATCTCAGTTTTTAAGACCAGGTTGCCCCCCTGCTTGGCTGCTGACATGAGGTTGCTTTATCAGTAGACAACACTGAAAGATTAATTTTTTTTTTAACGTTTGCAATATTCAAAGAAAATTCTTAGTGAATAAAACCAGCATCTTGGGAAGTTTTATTAAGGTTGTGGCTGGAAGCAGGGCTTTCCCAGCTAGCATAGCTGGCTGCAAGCTGCTCTGTGGGGCTGGTGTGCCATTACAGTCCTTGGGACTGCAGCTTTCCTGCTTTGAAGGTGGCAACAGAAGCACCCAGAGTAGTGCTCTCAACCAGTATGGCCTTCTTACACCCTCAGGTTTATAAAATTACCTTAAAAATGATTAATCACACTTGTGCTTTACTGACAGCTGTGATCAGCTCCACTTCAGCAATGTTTAGTCACTGGACATGATGCAGAACTACATACGAATGCTGGAGGTGGGTACCACAGCTGAGCGAGATGCTACCGGCCCAGAACTTATAAAATATCTTGCTAGAATCTGGTTACAAGGATACTCAATACAAACTGAAAAATATTTACATGAATCTGCCCTTGTCTGGGTATGATGATAAACATGTGGGGGTGTGTATATATATACACACACATGTCAGAGTACAAAAGTGAAAACAGGCATGGCTGCTTTCAGTAACCCTAACACTGATTTCTTCCACACGGAAATTCCTGGCTGGAAGATCTGAGTCACACGTAATCCCTACAGCCTGTTTGCAGTTTTAAAGTTAGAGCTTTGTGTCTGGTGTGTGCACACTTGTGTTTCGATGGGTAGCTGGATTTCTGTGTTACTTGTGTTCCTGGTCTAAGCACGTATTTGAGGATGTGCTGCTAGTTCAATGTTACAATTAACTGCATGGATTCCAGCACAACTGCTTACCTGATTAAAGTTAAGTGCTTATATAATGTTTTGTTGAATTGGTGCTAAGTGTATGGGGGTTTGATTACCTCTTAAACGTGAGTTTATTTCTTACAAGAGAAGGTTTTCCTGGAAATGTTTTAGAAACCACGAGTTTTATGGTCAAAAAGCAAGTAGCCTCATGAAGCACTCTGCAGTGCAGGCTGGGACCACGTTATATTTTGGAGATTACAGGGTATTCGTGTTTCTGTATGTGCTGAGATAATTAATAGGTGTCCCTTGCAATGGGAACAACACTGCTTTCAGCTTTCCTTGAAACTGTGGTTGGTTTTTTTTTTAATCCCTCTCCCCTCCAGAAAAAGATCTCCAAAGCCAGTATCACTTCTAGCTGGGACCAGGCAGCATGTCAGTGCTGTCATCCAAGTTAAAATTCAAAAAGAAAATACAATCAGCTGAAGAGCTTACAGGCATTTGGTCCTCATGTTTAAAGGTTGGAGGAGCCACCAGGGCAGGTTGCTCCATGAAGCAAAGAGTAGAAAGGTTTGTTTGTGGGTCAGTGCACATGAGAAGCCCAGCCTCCCTCTCCTGCGGGCTTGCAGCTCAGTGGGGACAGCAGCCTTACCCACGGACATCTCGGGAGTTACCAAAGGACCTCAAAATGCTGATCCTCATTAGAACTAGTTTTGAGGTGTTCGCGGGGGTGCTGTAGACTGTGGCCAGCTTCTGGCGTGTTCCTTCCCGTCCCTGCGACAGCACTGCAGAAAAGGCAGCAGGATCT
>NW_010547345.1:33823-50892 GCF_000687285.1 Phaethon lepturus
CCCGTTGCCCTGCCTGAAACCCCCCCCCTCCCCCAGCCTCGGCTGGGGCTGGCTCTGCGTCCACCCTGCCTGGGGGCTGCCACGGCCCCGTGCTCGGCTGCCAGCTGCGTCGCACAACGGGGCAGCTCGCTGCCGCCGTGCTCTCGAGGCCGTGCCTGGCAACGGTGGGAGGGGAGAGGAAACGGAGGTCCCTGTGCCTTCAACACCCTCCTGTTCCCCTCAGACTCGGTCCTCCAGAGGGACCTTGTCAAGGCTGAGGTGTCTCTGTGGAACCAAAGGCAAAAGGGTAATGGGGGCCCCTGGGGCACCGTCTGCCACTTTTCTCTTGCCGGAGGTGAACGTGACCCACCACAGAGATGGGCCTGACCTCCTGAAAGGAGTCACAGCTCTTCCTGCCCTTCCTGCACACTCTCATCCTCTGAATTATTGTCTTATTTTCATTCTACTCCAATGAGCTGTCAGCCACGGATACAGTAATTCAGCGCACTAGAAACACAAACAGATGGGTAATTGACCCGCGTGCCTTCATTACACTGGAGTTCAGCGCTGCTCTTCGAGCTATAAACTCCTTTATCTGCCACTCCAAAATCCTTGGGCCTTTTATGAGGAAGGCGAGCGGGCCAGGCTTCCCACGAAAGGCTCACTCAGGGTTACTGTCGTCTCTGCGGCGCGCGCCGCAGATGCTGACCGAGTCGGACAAGCAGGACGTGCCAGGTAGACGGAAACAGCTGTGAACCCTCAGGGGCTTCTGTAGGGAGCCCAGAGACAGGGGCTGGAGAAGGACAGGGTGGAAAAACATGTACGCTGTACGCAGGGCAAACACTGAAACCCTTATCGTGTCCTCTGGTACCTGAGCAAGCGTACGCCTGCACAGCTGGGTGGGTACACAAATGCTTGCTATGGAGAAAGAGACATGGGGATAGATCCCTCAGCTAATGTAAATCCTCAGAGCACCGCTGAAATCATTGGCACTAAATCCATTTGCACTTTTACGGGATTTGGCAAGTAGCCTTCTTAGCAGTGAGCGCGCCCAAAAGACTTGGGTACCCAGCTCCTGCATTTATGCTGTGGGAGCTGGGCACTTAACTCTGCGAGGGTTTTTTATAAATCCCTCCTTGCATTATTTTCCTTTCTTCTGTTTTTCTTCCTTTCTTCTTTCCTCTTTCAGTGTGTAGTTTCCTTGTTTCTCTGGTACCAAGCCTATTCAGTCTCTCAGAACAGTGTAATGTTCATCACTTCTGAACTACTGGTTGGTTGCAAAGGACTAAAAAAAACCCCACAGCCAACCCCCGCACCTGGGGATAAGGGAGGGTTTGCATTCAGGTGCTTTGTGCTGTACTGGGATCCAGGACTGGGATGAAGGGGGTACACTGGGTGTTTGGGAGGGGGAAGTTACTTATCACCCTGCTCTCAGAGCAGATGGGCTCTGCTCGCAGCGAGCTCCCTACTTGCACTGGAGGCATGCAATTGGTACCCCACCTTCCTTACTCGTGACAGCTCCGAGAGACATCTCCCAGCAGCTCTTAATTCTTCAGCATCGCTTTCCCAAGCTGTTAATGAAACAGGTTTTGAAAAGAAGAACAGATACCTGAAATGCCTCCCCTCCACCCCCCCATCTCTCCCTCTTGTTTCTATGCCAGGTCTCCAGATCATCTTCCCGCAGTATTTACAAGAGAAGTTTGTCCAGTCTGCCTTGAGTTACATCATGTGCAATGGCGAGGGGGAGTACGTCTGCCGGAACAGCCAGTGCGGCTGCCAGTGCGCGGAGGAGTTCCCGCAGTGCAACTGCCCCATCACCGACATCCAGATCATGGAGTACACACTAGCAAACATGGCCAAGACCTGGACAGAAGCCTATAAAGATCTGGAGAATTCAGGTAACTGAGCAAAACACATTTTCTGATTGATTTATTTCAAACAAAACACGGCAGATTATGCCGAGTTTCTTCCTTCAATATGATGTTCCAGTTGGATAAAAAATAGAGAATATTGAACCCAATAACGTGATCTTAGTCTTGAGGGAGTGCCATTTTTTCTCTATACTGCTACAGACAAAAATACACACCACACGTAATTCTATGTGTAAGGGGATATTTTCCATGGAAGAATTTGTTAGATTAAAAATCTGATTTTTCATACCAAACCAGCTCAGAATCTCTCTTTAATAGTTCTACAGAGAAACTTCCACAATATGAATGATGCAGAAATTGCTTTTCAGATTTACATGAATGATTTATTCTGCTTTGGTGAAAGGCAATTCACAGAGAGAGAGAACAGGCCAGATGACACCTCATTTGAGACAGAGGAAGGGAAGGGAAAATGACTTCACTCTCCTACAGTGTTGATGTCGGCTGGTGTGAACGTTTCTCTTCTCCCTCCACTTTCTCTCGGAGTGATGCTGGGGGCGTCAGCAAAGTTTGTTCCACACTGATGCTGGTAACTCCATAGTAGGTGTCCTGTAGTACTTACGTGACATGCACTCTCAGGGGCTTGGGATAGGAAAGAGAGCAATAGCATCGATGCAGTTACATCCCTTCCTTTAAGCAAATGGTCTGCCTACCCTGAAGCCACGTGGGCACTAAGCAGAACTTAATCGAAAACTTACTATCCCTGTACTGACTCTCGTCTCTTAGTGCTAGCTGGTTACTTTCCAACACATTTTCTTTAATGATTATTGTCTTAACTGTCTGGGTATATATATTAGGAAAGAAAACTATGAGGAAGGGACCATCTAGCTCCATTCAAGGCATTGAAGAATTCTTCTTCAGAAGTCTCCCCAGCAGCAATTTTTTTCTTCATATTCAAGGTCACCTTAATCCCTTTAATGGTTGAAATCAAGCAGCCTACGATGTTTCCTCAATAGGCTGTTAAGGACTGCCTCGTATTTCTGTATGTGGACCCTGCTGGTGTGTCTGCTGTTGCACAGATTCTTATGTCCAACTCATGTTGTCAACTTGGTGCTCAACTGAGCAAAGTCAGAGTAGTAGTTAATGACCCAAGGCTGATGACTGTCTTGACAAGAGTCCTCCATTATACTATGGGCAGCCAGGAGGCTGGGTCATTTCCAGAACTAGGTCACTAGCTGAAGAGGTCAGTGGCTTTCTGGGAGTTTCTATAGATTCATGGATGGGGTGGGTACACCAGAGCAAAACAAAAATGTGGTTTTCAGAAGCTTCTGCTATCTCAGTACTACACAAATGAGGATTACTGACAGTCCCTGTCAGCACAACTCTGCCACTAGTTACACGTTACTGGTTGCCAGTTCTGGCACAGGATCTTCCCACAAGATGCTCAAGAGCCACATGTTGGTCACCACTCATCAAACCCATTTACATTCCTGGGGGATCTAACCCAGACACTTAAAGGGTGAACATACTAGAGAGAGAGAAGAATTGCATCCCACAATGATTGTTTTACTGTTACATTCTGTACTTGTTGCACTTGATCTAAGCAAAGACTGTGGTAGATAATTATATTCAGTCTCCCTCCCCTTGACATTTCAACAGGGGAAGGTGTTTTTCATTTGCCATGTTGAAGTGACACATTGTAGTGCAGTTCTCTGCTGTGCTGTAGCCATATTCCACCTAGGGCTGGAGGCTTTTCAGGGCTAGATGGAGTGATTATCTTTATTTTAAAGCTGCTGCATCCCATTCATCACTTTGTTGCATCATGCGTGAACTTACCCTTTGAGATGGAAGTCACTATCACAAAAGACTATAGCATTAATATTTTGCTTCTTTGTTTTAATAAATATTCCCAATAACTAGAGGATTTTCTTCATAATGAACAGCAGAAAATAAATCTCTAATGACATGTGAAGACTTTTCCAATAAAGTGGGCTGAAAGGCACATGAGTGTTCTGAAAGCAAATATCATTTGCACAGGAAGCTTCTGATATCCTAAAAGATCTATATTCTGTTTCTGATCTGTGTTGGATTCCTATGTCAATTTGAAAAAATCATGCAGGGCAAATCAAGAGTTAGTCTGATTTGGGACAGCATCTTCCAAGTCAAGGAGACTGAAGTGAACTGATGCTGCTTTAAATCAGCTCAGGAGATCTCTCTTAGTCCTGTGCTTCATTGCTCATGTGTAAATTGAGAAAAATAACACTATCTTATTCTTGACATTTTAGTGTGGCTGGCCAAAAAATTCTACATTGGAACTGTGATTCTGGATTTTAAAACAGCCTTTTGATTAAAAGTCATGGGTTTGGGGTTTTTTTTGCAGTACTATTGCTTTCTGACGAAAAGATGTTTTGTTGTTTTGTTTTTTTTTAACTGAAAAGACAAGCACTGGAAAAATGAAAGTTTCATCTTTGAAAGAGATGTTTGACATGGTCATTTTGCTGTGATGCCACCATTCTTCTCCAGAGGCTGGCCCCTCTGCCCCATACCACCTGCGATGTTGAGTCATTGCTGTGACTCTGCAAAAAGAGGGGCCGTGTTGCATTATGGGAGATGTAGTCTTAGCCATCATCAACATTTTCTGTGCAGATAAATAAAATAAAAACAAATGCAAACGGCCTTATTAGTTAATTGGAAATTCTCTGGGTTAAGAATGAACTGTTCCCAGAAAGGTACAAGCCTTAGCATGATGCAGCCATAGTCTGGGTTGGGGCTTCCAGGTTTGGTTATAAATAAATATAAATAAATAATGAAGAAACAATTCTTTTTGGAAAATATCTTCTTTTTTCACACACACCCCCCCTTTTGTTTTAAAACAACCCCATTCGGCTGTTATTTTCCCAGATTTCTTTGCTCATTTGTTTTTCCCCCAGCGTTGCACTGCAGTATCAAAATGTGCACACCGCACTGAAATTTCTCCCTTACCCGTCTCTGTGAAAAATGTAGCACATTCATCATCAGAGGGAAAAGAGCTTGGTCTTTTGCACAAACAGGCTTTTGAGGAAATTGATTTATAAGGGGCAGGAAGCAAATGCAAGGCTTTTACTGCTGAAAGGTACCAGGAGTAATCAGCATGGTCAACAGAAGCAATTATACATGATGATAGTTTCAGAGGGCCACTGAACAGGAGAGAATCATTTTTGGGGAGGAGAAGGGCACTGAAAGAAGCATTGCAAATAGAGTGAAAACCTGAGAGATGGTTAAAAAAAAAATAATCTCAGTTATGTTTGGGGAAGAAAGGAGACAAGCAGCTGTCCCGTGGATCTTGACAGTGCAATGACGATAATTATTTTTATTAGGTGCTTAGTTTCACCGTGTGAAGAGTGGGACATGAACATCCATTTACCGTCTATATAATGATGGTACTGACTAATGCATAGATATTCTTTGTTAGGCAGTTAAGCGTGAACCACAAGTTGTTGAATAATGGGAAATCTGTTATGCAAATATATATGAGCTTTGTATGATAGGTTGTAAATTATCTGGTTTGATTTTCTCCAGTAATACTACAGATTTTTATTTTTTTAAAGATATTTGCCTTTTCAAGCTTTAATTTTTTGCCTTTTCTTTTGCTATTGTCCTCTTTTCCTTCTGAAAATGGGATGAAGGAATTTAAGGGAAAAAAAAAACATTAGGCAAGGAAGAAAAATAATGCAGCTAGCTTACAGGAAAAAATGGCTGCATTTCTCATTGGATGCTTTGTGGGGTTTATGGCAGGGCTTTAGTCCAACCTCCCTCTAGAAGCAGGACTACCACCAGCACTAGATCAGGTCAGCCACGGTTTTGTCTAGCAGAGTCTAAAGAGAACCTTCTACATCTCTGGGCAGCAAGTTCCAGTGCTGCATTGCCTCCAAGTGAAGAAGTTTTTCAATAAATCATTTGAACTTCTCAAGCTGCAAACTGTCTATTACTCCTTGTTACATCATCTGTCTCTAATAAGAAGAGTTTCCTTTGTGTTTGTAAGTACCTTTTCAGCAGTTGTAGCCTGTAATTAGATTGGCCTTTGGTTTCTCCTTCACCTTCAGTAAGTGCAGCTCCCTCCACCTGACTTTGTACGCGTTCTGTTCCAGGCCTCTGACCATCGCAGTAGCCCTCAGCTGTGCCCTCACCAGTTTCTCAACACCCATCTTTAATTGGATGTCCCTAAAGCTGGACAGAGAAATGCAGGTGCAGCCTCAATAGTGCCAAGACGAAGGGAACATTAACTTCCCCAACATACTGGATTTAGCCCAGTATGCAGTTTGTGTTATTTCCAGTGAGAACATAGTGTTGACGCACCTTCAACTTGATGCCCACCATAACCTCCACGACCTGCCCGGCAGTTGCTATGGAGTTGGTTGTTTCCAAGCCTGTACCGATGCGTGGGGTTGCTCTCTCCTGGTGCAGAGCTTTGTTCCTTCCTTTATTGAACTTTATGGGGTTTTTCTTGGCCCGTTTCTTGCATTTCTCAAGGTAGTGGCGTGTCAAACACAGTTTTCTGGTATCAGAAATGGGTTATTTTCTACTGAGAAAGTTGGAACCACCTGTCTTTTCCATATGAGGATGTCCCAGCTTGGTAATCAATCTAAGAAAACTATACTTCTCAGTTAGGAAGAAAGTGATGGTCATAAACAGAAACAGTATCAGATTTTCTGTTTTGTGATGAAAAAAATCAAACAAACCATACATAATGTTTTTTTCATTATCAAACAAATTCAAACGGAAATAAAGTGATCACAAACCAACATTTAGCATCATATTTTTTGGATCAATTTGATTTTTTCTTTTGGCTAAAATTGACACATTTTGTTCTGACTTTAACCCTACAAACTATTTTATTTTCATTGTTACATAAAGCAACTCATTTAACTTCAAATGAAGTTAAATTTAACTTTAAATGAAGATAAATGAGAAAACAAAACAATCAGAATGCTCTTTTTAAAAAATGAACAAACAAGACATTTTAATACAATCCAAGCCCTTCCTCTGGGAATTTTTTTAAGCTTTTTTTAATCTTTCTTTTTTTTTAACGACAAAGCCGAAGTTATTTGACTTCTACAATAAGTGGCATTTTTGGAGCAGCCAAAAAAGAAATTAAATGAGAACTTTTTAACTGACAATGATTAAAACTCCCTGTTTTTTTGTTCATAACCCCTAGACTGTAATCCTATGCTCCAGGGAACTTGCTCTCTTTTTCCTCCACCTTGTACACATTAACCATATTGTTTCACCTTAATACTCTCTGGGTTTCATTTCCCATATGGGAGCAGCAACAGCCATGGAATCAGTAGGCTTCCTGGGGCAGAATGACAGACCAGTGAGTTAATGGACATCACCTTCCTTTAGCAGAGCACTGATGGCCTCGTACATCATTGCTGTTTCTCCATCCTGCTAATGAAAAGGTTTGTAACTTTGTTATGGTTCAGAAACCTCTGTATTTCTCCGCATTCTTGTGTATTCCAGATGAGTTTAAATCCTTCATGAAAAGGCTACCTAGCAACCACTTCCTGACCATTGGGAGCATCCACCAGCACTGGGGGAACGACTGGGATCTGCAGAACCGCTACAAGCTGCTGCAGAGCTCCCTGGAAGCCCAGCGCCAGAAGATCCAGCGCACTGCCCGCAAACTCTTTGGCCTCAGTGTCCGGTGTCGACACAATCCTAACCACCAGCTGCCTAGAGAAAGGTACCTTCGTCCTTCGTGCGGAATGAGTGTGTGACTTGTTGGAGCTGAGTCTGGGCTTGGACCCAACAGCCTAAGTGTTTGGATATAGGGTGTGCTAACATGGAGGTTTGAGGGAAAATGGTAAAGCCCGGGAGTGGGTTGAAATTTCTGGAGGTGTAAGTAACCTGTATTACATACATAAGCATATTGACATCCCTTCTGTGTGGTCTTACCCACCAAGGTGAAGGGCAGCCACTTACCCCATAATGTTCTGCAAGAATATTACAGGGCTGACGTCAGACAGCCAAGCAAACTAAGCTGCTTTTTGAGCAGTCTTGCATCATGTACCACAGTCAAGCTTCAAGCCTCCATTTGCTGTTAAAGTGGACATATGGAGCAAAAGATGCTTCAGCCCATTTTTGAGTTGTGCTCCTCAATGAATATAGCCAGAGTGAAAGAGAAGCTTTACTTCGCTTGGAATAGATCACATCTCTCCTACAAAATGCAGAGTGAACCTGCAAACCTGCACTGACCAGAAGCCTAGCAATGTTATTACAGTTGGAGAGAGTAGATTTTCCATTACAGCTACAGCAACTATTGATATCCAATAGTCACCTCCTGCTGGCTCCTTTCTGCCCTGACCTATGGCTGAGCTTAAGTTTGCTTCCAATCACTCTGTTGGACACTTTCATCAGTGTTTTAATAAACACTTCTTGCTGTTTCTTTCTACATTGTCTGAAGCAAAGTAACACTGAAAATCTTGGAATAAATGAGTCCAAGTGCTTCTCTCAGAAAGGTCAGACCAAGTTAGCATTTGTGGAGGAACTGGTTTTTTACCTCCTTTTTTACTTCCTTCAGTACCTAAATATCCAGTCTCCATAGAAAATTAATGGGCTCACTGCTGTCTCCTGTTATCACCCGTCCCCCTGGCCACTAAGGACACTGAGTTTTCATTTCATCACCGTGCAGCTCCGAAAAGTCTTCCAGGGCTTAACATGTCTTTAATTACCAAGAAATCTCATGTTTCTGGACAAAGACTCGATGGACTTACTAGGGATGAGGAGAAATATCTATTAGGTTTAAGAGATTATGAAAAAAAGCCTTTGGAGAACTTCCTAAAATTGGCCCGTTCCTGCCAATTGGCTGAGCTGCTATAAACAATCCAACCGGTGGAGGAATCACAAGCATGTCCAGGCATTATTTCGAGTTGTGCCACAACAGCAAAGTGAAGCAGCAATGAGCAAATATGCAGCCAACCATCTTTCTGCAAAGCATTCAAATAAATATGTCTTTAGCATTTCTCTTCTATTCTAAAAAATCAGGCACGCAGAAAGGGAGCCTCCAACTGATACTATAAAATCTGGAGGGAGGAGGACAAAATGGATGATGGCAGCTGGGTTTTTAACTGACTGATGTGCTTGATTTGTTTAAGTCAACACCACCAGGCGTATTATCATTTCTTTTCTTATTTGTCATTCTGCATTTGTAGCTAGGCAGGGGAGGGGCTTGGTAGACAGATACGTAGTGGAAGAGGTATGCATTTCATCATTCTTTTCACAGAGCTTGGAAATACTCTAATTTTCTAATTGTTACTGTACAGAACGACAGACGCTTATCAAGCATGCCAGTGGCTTTGAAAGGATGGAAAGATTGTATTAAGAGCAAGCCTCTCTCTCTCTTTAATACATATAATAGTAAACCTACATTATGTATTCAAAGGCAATGTAAAAAAGAAATAGGTTTGCTGTTGATTGTCCTGGGGGAAAGGAAGAGGTGGTGTTTCCGAAAGAAAGAAAGAATGTAGGGATTTTGGCAATTAGGCTGATTCTCCATGACCTTTTTCAGTAGCTAAAAAGGAAATATATACATATATATGTATATATTTGCTCTGTACTGCTTTTGCTTAAATAACACCTCTTTGCAAGGAAGTTTCTTGGTTTAAAAAAGAAACCACTCCTTAGTGGTTAAAGCTTCAATATTGAATGAGTATCTATAGTTGCATTTTAAATTTCTGGATGTAAAATATAAATAACATCCAAAGGAAGGGGGGGGTGATACATTTTCTGGGCTCCAGCCAAATTGTCATTAGTTAAGAATACATCTCACAGCTGCTGAGAATAAAAATAGCATGTTTTACTTCACTGTTCCATACAGAAAGCCCAAAAGTGCCTCCACAGCAGCTAGTGCTGGTTGAAAAGTGAAAGGTGAGTTTACAAAGGAAAACTTGTTAAATCCCTACCTTTTTTCTTTGCAATAAACAAAAAGAATTTGTCCTGCTGGACACCACAATTTTGGTGGTGTTTTTTGGTGTGTTTTTTGTTTTGTTCTGTTTCGGTATGGTTTGGTTTTCTAATCAGCTCAGACACCATCTACAACAACGCTGCATCTTCATCTCAAGGGACACCCATCAGCCTCTTCCCCTCCCCAGACCTGATTAATCCTGAAGGATGACAAGTCAGGAGGAAAGAAAATTATTCATCACCGTTCTGTATAACCTGACCTCTGCTCCTGATCTGAAAGCCCAACACTGGCCTGCAAAAACATTTTTTTTGTCACAACAGATTGGTTTTAAATGGTCAAACAAGCTCTGCTTGATTACTTGGCTCCCAGTTCCCAGCATTGCCGGGGGACTGCATGTCTCCACTGAGCAACAGCAAGCAAACACAGCAAAAACCCTCTCACTCTCAGCTTTGCCTGAATGTAATTTTTTTTTCCATTTTAGTTTGGAATGTAAGATATTAAAGTTGAATGTAAAATTGCTTGACGGTGACCTTTGAAGACATAGTTTCCCTTTTTTTAATTTCCCATGCTCTAGTACTTTATACTTTGAACTGGCAGAGGTAGCAAACATTAGGCAAAATAACTTTTGCACTGATATTAAGAGGGAGAAAGATAAACTGATGACTCTGTAATGAAAGAGAAAAGAATTAAAATGAAAACCACTGGCGACTCTTCTACTGGCTTTCAGCTTTTAAACAGTGGCTCTTTTCAGCTTCCTTCTGCCCTGACATCTCTAGGTTATATTCACATGAGTCTGACCATCACGGGTGTGTGTTTTAAGAAGTTACCCCCTGTCAGCTGAAGGGCTGTGACTGGTCCCGTGTATATTCTTATCCAGTCCCAGTTGCAAGTCAAAATGGGGTAATTTATACCACTTTTCCTATCTCTCACTCTATCACACTTCCCATTGTCGTGTTTGTATCCGATGCCCAGCTCTGCCCTGGATTCTGCATTTTCATTTAATTACATCTTTTATTGCTGCCATCAGCAGATGGGTGGTAGCCTTTTTTTTTTGTCCTACTTGTGTCTTTGCTAATGCTAAGACATATACTCCCCCCCCTCCAAAAAAAAACAAACAAACACCCAATCGTCTTTCTCCTGATCTCCTCCCATCCTTTCTCCACAAAGTTGATCTGGGAAACAGGAAAATTACTAGTTTTAGTTGCAAGATATCAGCCAAGACTCCTTTCTCGCTTTGCTCTGCTGAATGCTAGTATAACAGAAGGATGAAAGGATAACATTTGATTTTTTTCTAAGACAGAACACACCTAAGGCAGACAGGATATGGTCATCTGACTAGTTTTTATTGTGTCCCTTGCTGTACAGTCTGGCAGTCCTTGTCCCATGAACTCCGTGGCATTATCAACAGGTAAAACCTGTGTGTCAAGCATCGGGCCAGCACTGCACAAATACAGCGGGAATCCTGTAGACGAACTCGGGAGACGTACGCTCACTTGCGCAGAGCTGGAATTGAGGTCTATGCACGGTAGCTGTTCAGCGTGCGTTTGGCTGTCGTTTGCCTGCGCAGCTGTACTGGCAGCTGCACGGAAGTGATGTCAGCATAACCACACAGACGCACCTCTGACAGTGCCGACTATCTCATCAAACCCACCTCAGAAGCCACCTTTAGTCCTATGAGCGATGTTTACTACGTCATCTGGAAGCTCAGTCCCACAAAAAGCAATAAATATGACCTGAGAGCGCTGTGGAAATCAGGGGAATAGTGTCTTCACCTCATGGGTAATGGTAGGGATACTAAGAGGGCACATGGTGGAGCTGGACATTTACCATCTCTCTGCCACCAGCCTGCTGCCTCAGCTCTTCATTTTCTTTGTGCCACTGGGCTTCTCCCTGTCCTCGTCGTGGTAGAAATTACAGTGCGAGTGGGAGCTAGGAACAAAGCTTGGGACTGCAGAAGATACTTCCTTCAAAGCAACCTCTGATTTTCATCATTGTCATCAAACCCAGCCATGGGAAGAGGCAGCACGCAGGGACCTTGTGCTTCCCTTAAGCAATTCCCCCAACTCAGTGAACCCAGGCAGCCCGTGTGCGTATATTGGAGGGTGGTTTTGGTTTTCGTTTGTCCTCCACTTGCTCATCGTCCCTCGGCTTCATGCTCAGATCAGTGGTTAGAAGCAAAGAAAGAAGCTTTCAAGGAGGCACATGAAGGACTCGGGGTGGGCTCACAGCACCTTAGGGAGATTGAAACCTGGAATCTGGGTACCTTGCTAAATTGAAGTGCATTTGGCTGGCTTTCCAAACAGGAACTGCAAGGCTTCAGATGGGGTAAAAATTATTTGTATTACTGAAAAACTGAGCAAAAATTCGCCTATGAGCAGGAGGCAGACTCAGTCCCCAGGGGATGGTTTTGGGAGTGCTTGTTGCTGTCAGCAATGTGTTTTGCTGCACTGTCCCCTCCCCTCCGAAGCAGAGCTATCCTAGAAACCAGGAGCTGGCTGCTCTTTTTCTAGGGACCAGGGATGTCACCGTCTCCCTCTGCAGCAGATATTTATCGAGGCCACTGCCTTGCTCCCAGGCTCCCCAGCCAACCTTGTCTTTTCCACTCGCAGGAAAGCTCCTGTTAGCTGTGAATAGGGGAAAGAGACCCTGGCAGCCCCCACCACAGAAGGAATGTGAAAAATTGTCTCTTCCCATATCCAAGACTTCAGAATTTTCCTGCTAATGGACTTCCTTCTTCCTCACTCTGCCTTTTTTTTTCTTTCACTCAGTTTCTTCCTGCTTTTTTTCACTCCTGCCTGTCCTCTGTCTTTCAGTTGTTGCTGCTGTTTCAGTTTTCCCTGTTCCTCCTGGCCACTGTATTTGTCTCTCATTTTTCCTTTTACCTGCACATTTTCCCCCTCTTTCTTCTTCTGCTCCTTGATTATTTCTTTCCTTCCAGTGCTTTTCTCTGTTTTATACTCTCATCCCTCCGCTCGCTCCCTCCCTCTAATCATCTTGCTGTTCTTTGCTGCTGTATCATTTAATGCCTTCTTTGATACAGCCTACAGCTTAATGATTATTCGGAGGTCAGGCGATGCAGGTGCCATGAATTTCACTAATCCAGCTCTGAGAGCCTCTGTCCATAATCACTCCTCCCCTTCTACAGGGACTGAATCCTAATTTGTCATTAGCCAGTCCTCTCACTGCAGCGCTACCAAGAACTTTTTGCCCGGAGGAGACAATGAAGTATTCATCAGCTGGGGGGGAAGGCGGAGGGGAGGGAGCCGGCGGCTGAGCAAGGCGTTCTGCTGAGAAAGGAGTCGCTGTGCTGAGACTTCCCGGGGCGGTGGGGAGGGGGGAAGAAGGGGCAACAAGGCAACGCTGTGAGTGGGTAACACAAAAAGGCAACGTGGGTTACGGTGCCATTCATTAGGAGTCGTTCCAGGGCTGCAGGACACGAAGGTGAGGGTGCCGATACAGCAGTTATGGGAGTGGTGGGGCTTGGGAATGGGCCAGTGTGGCTGCTTGTTAAGGGGAGAGGCTGTAAGAGGAGGTTAATTAGCAGCAGATTTTTTAAAAGAGAAGCTGTTCTAGCAGCTTTGTCTCTGTGCATCCTGATTTCCACTTTCTTTTCTGCTGTTATTGTGCTCTGCACCATGAGCAGAGGTTGCTAATGGCTTTGCCTCATCCCATTATAGGTCTGGTTTTGGAGAGTGGGAGGAATTGCCAATGACATAGAGAGGAGCTTTCTCTTGCTAGCCTAGGCGTTATGCTGACTTGCAACGTCTGATAGCAGCTCAGCCTCTGGCATGGCTTTATCAGCTCTGTTCCCATGGTTGAACATTGTCACTGTGGCACTGATGGGATCCTTGGCAGGAGACTTGTGCTAGTCTCAGTTCCTAGAGCAGTGTGAAGAGAGACACTTCAAATGATCAATCCTAACTTCTAGCTATTTCTTAGATGGCTTTTGTTCTCCACCAAAAAACAACAGATGAAAGATTCAGTCTAGAAATAGACTGGAATAGCTCCCAGATGCCACGGCAGGGCATCAGTGTTCTGAGAGCTCTGCCTCAGATACATCCCTGAAAACACTGTGGCTCTAGTAAGGTGCCAACACCAAAAACTCTGTGAGGGTCTACAATGCTAATGCTTTCTTCTTCCTACCTGCAGGACAATACAGGAATGGCTTACCCGAGTCCAGTCCCTGCTCTACTGCAATGAGAATGGGTTCTGGGGGACCTTTCTGGAAAGCCAACGGAGCTGCGTTTGCCATGGTGGCACCAGCCTCTGCCAGCGCCCCATCCCCTGCATCATTGGGGGCAACAACAGCTGTGCCATGTGCAGCCTTGCCAACATCTCTCTCTGCGGCTCATGCAACAAGGGCTATAAGCTTTACCGGGGTCGCTGCGAGCCTCAGAACGTAGACTCGGAGCGGAGTGAGCAGTTCATCAGCTTTGAGACGGACTTGGACTTCCAGGACCTAGAGCTGAAGTACCTGCTGCAGAAAATGGACTCTCGCCTGTATGTGCACACCACTTTCATCAGCAACGAGATCCGCCTGGACACCTTCTTTGACCCCAGGTGGCGCAAACGCATGTCCCTCACCTTGAAGAGCAACAAGAACCGGATGGACTTCATCCACATGGTGATCGGGATCTCCATGCGAATCTGCCAGATGCGCAACAGCAGCCTGGACCCTATGTTCTTTGTCTATGTCAACCCGTTCAGCGGGAGTCACTCTGAGGGCTGGAACATGCCCTTCGGGGAGTACGGCTACCCACGCTGGGAGAAAATCCGCCTCCAAAACAGCCAGTGCTACAACTGGACCCTGCTACTGGGCAACCGGTGGAAAACCTTTTTCGAGACCGTCCACATCTACCTACGCAGCCGGACTCGGCTGCCCTCCCTGCTGCGTAATGAGACTGGCCAAGGGCCTGTGGACCTTTCTGACCCCACCAAGCGTCAGTTCTATATCAAGATCTCAGATGTGCAGGTGTATGGCTACAGCCTGCGTTTTAACGCTGACCTACTGCGCAGTGCTGTGCAGCAGGTCAACCAGTCGTACACGCAAGGCGGGCAGTTCTATTCTTCCTCCTCCGTCATGCTCTTGCTGCTGGATATTCGGGACCGAATCAATAGACTGGCGCCTCCCGTGGCCCCAGGGAAGCCCCAGCTGGATCTGTTCTCTTGTATGCTCAAGCACCGCCTGAAACTCACCAACAGCGAGATCATCCGTGTGAACCACGCTCTAGACCTGTACAACACCGAGATCCTCAAACAGTCGGACCAGATGACAGCCAAACTCTGCTAACCCGGACTTTTCAGTGGACATGTTGGTGATTGATCCTTTTGCTGTAAAAAAAATAAAAGAGAAAACAAAAAAAAAAAGAGAGAAAAAAAGTGAAAAGAAAGGAAGGAAAGTGGGGGGAAGTTAAGAAAGGGGGGAAAAACAAGATTTGTAAAATGTAATTCATATACAAAAGAGAAAAAAAGAGGAAATTCTTCATTTGTTGAAAACTAAACCCGTTCTAGCAGCTGTATAAAACTGTCAGGCATGTTTGTTATTTCTATAATCCGTCATAAAAGGGTAACACCTTACTCTCTCTTGACCTTGGGGGTGTTGCTTGCTAGTCCTTAGGGGCAGCAGAGTAAATAAAGGGAGGAACAGAGAAGGGGGCAAACTTCTGTAATGAACTGTAAAGTTTTCTGCTATGCAGGTGCCAAGACAAAGAGACAAACAAACAAACAAACAATCAAAGCAAACAAACAAACAAGAGTTATATGTAAATGTAAAAGAACTGCCATTATTCCTATAGTGGGAGTAAATGGTTAAAGATAAAAGAGATTTCTTCTGTTGAGATTTATGACAGCTTTATGTTGAGTTATTCACGCAGCCTATGCTGAGCTTCACTGGAGGACAGAAGGTGATGGCAGTCCTTTGAGAGTAAAACTAATGCCTCATTGGTGAGAAGACACATAAGAGGTGGAGGGTGGGTGCAGGTGTCAGGTGTCTTCACTTTGGAATTTCCATCTTGGAAGACTTTTCACCAGAGGTAGAGTCTCAGCACTTGCTGAAGAATGGGACGTCAGGTCCCTTTGGCTGATTTGCTCAACCGGAGTTCATGTCCTGCATGAGACTGCTGTTGTCTTCAGCGATGTCAGAGCTTAACCCCTTGAGGATCAGCACCTGTAAGTCTTCAGAGTCACTCATCTTTAAGGTATTTCAACAGAGTCCCTAAAACAGAAAGCCAAAATCATATGCCACTTCGATAAACCTAAACTTAAAGGCAAATCTGAGTTGTTTGGCTTTTTGCCTCAGGTTCTGGGTTTTCCAATAATTCTGGTAAACCCTCATCACCACAAAAAACAAAGCACAATGCAAGAAAATACATTTACAAGGAAACCTGGAGACACTGAAGTGTACACACATCATTTTATTTCTTTGGGGAAAGAAAAATCCCTTTTACTTTGTTACGTTTCCGTGGCTGTGAATAATGTCCTTGTTTCATTTACACTTTCGTTGTGCTTTAAAAAAAAAAATACAGAAAACAGATGAGAAAATTACATTAAACTATCTGCAAAAGTAAAAAAAAAAAGGGTGGGAGGGAAGAGCACAGTAACCAAATCTACCTTGAATTTGCAAGGATAAAGCCAAATTAAAGAGGGATGAGTTATCAAAAAAATAACTAAAAGGTGGGTAAAATTTACTGGAGTGTGTCTTCACATGTGTTTGGATTTAAAAAAATAATATATTGAATGGAGTCTATGAATGTAGGATCAACTGAGCTGGGTGATGAAGCCTTCACACAGTGGGAGGTGAGTAGTGGGATGTTTCTCTTAATGTCACTGTTTTTTAGTTAAAGTTGATTGTGAGAAGTGCTAGTGAGAGACTAGAATTTCTGCCATCCTAGGAAGGAGAAATAAATCTCTGATCCTGCTGGTTTCTGGAGCTGGAGGAGTTTCCTGGGGGAAAACTGGACCTGGGCAGGAGGGACAGTCCTGATCCAAAGTCCAAGATTCAGGTCTGGCTTGAGATTTAACATGTTGATTCAATCGAGTTCAAAATAGCCTTGTAGGAATTTTGACCTTCTTTGAAGACTTTGGCTCAGATTCTGTGAATAACATCAGTTCTTCTGGAAAGAGCTAAATGCATTGTGGTATTATTCATGTGACACCAGGGACTTAAACAATTACGTTTGGCTTCGGGTTTAGTTTAATTTGTGTGGTTTTGGTTGATGCTCATCCAAACTAAGAGGGAATTAGGTACCTTAAGGAAAATATACATTCACTGAACTCTCCTG
>NW_010547345.1:50923-69347 GCF_000687285.1 Phaethon lepturus
GTATAAGAGAAACTATCCCAGTAGTTAGTAAGAAAACAAAAAGGAGTCCTACTCACAAAAGCACACATCAGTCCCTGTCTGTCTACCAAAAAGGAGGGAGGAGCATGGCATCTGAAGAAGAGCTGGGTGACTTAAATGACAAAGACATTTCTAGGAACATCCATCGATTTCCGTTAGTAGTAACTTCGTGTTTTCCCTAACCTGCATTGAGATCTCTTTCTACCTCTACTGGTCAGTCCATGATGCACGACATTGCAAGGTTGCCTACTTTTCCCAGTTTGTTAATTTGTTAGTTTTACATTTGATTGGCCTTTGTGTAGTAGAGGTTCGTGTTTATAGAACCCACCATTCAAAGCGGTTTCTTTATAGTTCCTGCTTCAGCTTTCTGGTAAGACAAAATTCACCAGCAATAGTATGCATGGAAGTTAGTTTTAAGCAAATAGTAGAGAGCATTCATGGGAAATGAATGTCAAATTTGTAATTATGAGTGGAAATAATGTTCCTGACAGTTACATCCATCCAAGTGGGGAATAGAAATGTACTGTTTAATTTACATGTATGACCCAAAGAGCTGACATTGAAAAGAACTATAGTTATTGCTCTAAAAATACTGAACACTGCTTATGAGCAACCTATAGCCTGAGATGCTGCCTGCTTTCAGTGAAGGGATTTCTTCGTGGCTGGGAATAGTGAACATACTAACACAAAGTGAAATTAATTCGATAAATTGCTTTCCTATGAGATAAGTATCCAGCTCTACTGACTAGAAGCCAGAGAAGTTGCAATTAAATCTCAGATCTCATGGGTAACTAGCAACACATTAGCCAAATCTTGCCCTGTATTCGTGGGACTGTTAGGGATCAAATCAATTGCTCTCATGTATTTTTAACGATGCCTTGGGATGATCAGCCCCTAGTTATACTGGGCTTCAGCAAGGGGGGCAACACTGCAAACCTTAAACAAGACATTGGGAGCCAACAGGACTTGGAATCACTGCTCTCCAGTTCAGACCCAAGCGACGGCAGAACAGCAGTGGAGTTAGAGAGGCACTGCCTGAGCTGAGCTGGGAGCGGTGAAGCTGGCGCATAGAAAACCGGTGGAGGGAGATGGAAGTTTGGCATAGATATACTGTCAGCGTATGAAACTTGCCTTGGGAACATGATGGTGCAACATGGCACCAGGGTGTGACGGCACATCAACGCAATGATCTGCAGCCATGTTACAACAGGGCTAGATGAAATTTTGTGATGGAATGAAGCCAAAATGCCAAGAATGAACTCCCTTGTCCTGCAGGGTAGGGGAAAATGAAGCTATCTGGCAGCTCAGCCACCATTTTGGGCTCAAAGTTTATGTCAGAGAGAAAAAGGAAAAACAAAACCAAATAACCCAATCAATCAAATGTGGCCTGGACCATGCTATATTCTGCTTTTGATGCTAGAAAAGAAATGTCTGCCACAAACAGGGCACGTGCTCTGCTTCCACTGCTCAGTCCCATGAGCCTTTCCCAAGGTAAGGGGACAGCTGTGACAGCCAGATCCAGAACTAGATCCACAGGTTTGTTTTAGGGTATTTGTTCTGCAAGTAATAGATGTGGAGGCATCTCACATACTTCTGTCTCAATAAGAGGAAGTAGTTCAGAACCCCTACAGAGGCCACACCAGTGCCACGGTGGTGTTAATGGGCTTCTGAGGAAATTATGTCCAAGTCCTCCACTTGGTCAGAAAAAGACGTTTTACAAGACAATGAGTAGAATGGAGGGTAATTAATAGAGGAGAATGAGATGGGGCCCAGAGAATCCTTTCACCCATAAAACTGCATGAAAACTAGAGCTTCCAAATAACCTGGAGGAAAAAAGAAAACCAGATGCAAGGTGTCCCAAAGGCAAAAAACAGCAAGTAGAGCAGAATCTACCTGCTGCTTCTCTTCAAACACAGAAGACTTCTGGGATCAGTTGCTTCAAGTCACATGAGAGAATGCATTAGGAGCTTACTAAGAAATGTGCTTTTTTTAAAGTTATTCCAATTTAGACTTACCAGCCAATGTGGCAGAAAGCAAAGGACGTCAGCAAGTCTTATTAATATGCTGATGCTATGGCTTCAGAAGTACACAGAATGCCCATTTGGATGGGGGCTAAGAATGTAGCATGGAGTTGCCATGGAAACGTGGGGAGGCCATTAATTAGCTATCACATGAAATCATCAGGAAGAATCTGGACCTCAGCAGCTTTGCCCTCCTCAGTGGCAAAGTGCACAACCCCAGCGACCCCTCCACAGCTCCAACAACCACCATGTCCTGGAGCAGAAATGTCTTCTTGGAAGCATGAGAAGTGGGTGGACAAGTAAGGGGGAGGGGGTGACAAGGGCAGAAGGCAGGGAAGTAAATAAAGGATGGAGCCAATTTCCCCTCTTATTTCCCCCTTTCCAGGAAGCCTGTTTGCTGTTGCATAAAAGATCACGAGAGATCTGCTGTTTTTTGAGCTGGTGGGACATATGCCAGTGACCTCAGAGAAACAAAGACTGGCCACAAGGCCCTGGTGAACTCAGTTAATGGAGTTAGCATCTTCCTAGGTGAGCTGCACCTGGGATGAGTGAATGCCAATGCTCCCTGGTGCTGTCCTGCTCCTCAGAGTCATCTCTGGCCATGCTAAACCAGGAATCCCTTTCTCCAAAGGGAAACGTGGGCAAGTAAGAGAGGCTTATTGGCCACTTGCCCAGCCTCCATCCAGAGCCAGAATCCACCTCCAGCCCAGGCTGTGTGCGTATGTTCCTGTGACAGCTGTGATGGACTTCAGCTGCCATGTACAGGATGTTCTTTTTAGCCCGCTTGCTAAAACACCACTCAGGAGGACGTTTGGCAGACGGCATCTCCTGCGCCAGCGGGTAGCAAGATCCCAAGCCTGGCTGCTCAGTTCCCAGTGCTGGAGGAGGAATGCTGAGTGGCAACCCGAACTGTGTGCTCCTGTCTCCAGCTAAAGCGTTTTCCATGATGAATCTGCCCTGGTGCTCGTTGAAAAGAAAAAATGGCACAAGGATTATGTGCTGCAGTTTCTTGTCCCAAAGCAGAGGCAGAGGCGGGTGGTCAGTGGTGTGTGTTAGGGGAGAGGAAGGAGGGAGACGGATGAGACGAGGCATAAGGAGATCATGAGGGAGGCATTTCCATGTTCTTTCTACCCTGGAAAGTTTGAAAAGATACATTAGACCTGCTGGACCCAGTCAGATTATAAACCTTCTTGTCCAAGATACCTTTTCTAACCCACACACCAGTTAACAACCCCTCACATTTTCTTTGTGACTCCTTCCAGTAATCTATTTTTCCATAATCTAAAACTGCCTTCTCTTAACGTCACCAGGATTATTAGTCTTCTGTAAATTAAATGAATATGGAAAACAGTGAGGACTAAAAGCTGTATGAAAACTTTTTCGGAAATGTCAGTCCTTCCTCCTGAATTTTCAACTCACAAAAGATGGGCGCTTTGTACAAATACATTGTTCAACCAAAGATGACTTTCCTTTTGTGTAACAAGAAAAAACAAACAAACAAATGGTACCAGTCTATGCCCCTTGGATATGAAAAACAAACCTTCTCACATACAAGACTGTCCATATGAATCCCAACCAAAAGAACCCGGTGAGCAGCGGTACTCCCCAGCCTACCAACCCTGCGGCTTCTCAGATCAATACCGACAAAGATACCACCAGACACGCTGGTGAGAGTGGGTCTCACAATAGGAGTATCTTTCCAGTCTGAGCTGGATTCAGTTTAGCAGGACACATGAGGTGGGATGTAGCTAGCTAATCATCTTAATAGCATTTAGTGCTCTTAAAGACCTCTACAAGAGCAAGCCCAGGTACACCATTTCGCATCCCCATCTTTAGTATTTATCTGTACAGCAGTGCAATCACTGGGTGGTTCCTGGTGGCCTTCAGGTACTTGCTTTTCAGACAAAAAAGAAATTTGCCCTTGTGTAGAGACCTAGAAAAAACAGGCCATGGGTCCCTCCCCAAGAGAACTACAAAAGGTATTGCTAGAAAAAATAATCATGGCAGTAGAACCTGTGGAGGAGCGAGATCTGGTTAGGTGACCCTGAACAGATATAGGCAGCCACAAAAGAAATTGGATTACTGACCTCACCACTCAGGGAGGACTGCTTTCACTCCCCAAACCCATCCTGCCTCTCATAATCTCCTCTTTTCAGTTTTGGCTCAGTAATGAACAAAAGCAACCCATGAGATATTATATATAACACACATCATGTAAGTGCAGCTTAAAATAATATTTTAATGCCACTGAAAAAGTCAACCAAATTGAACTGAACAAAGAAGCAAAATGAAATGGGGAAAGCACACAGACTCATTCTGTTCATTAGGGATGCTTTTGCCAGTGCTAAATTGCTGTGAGATGCCTTAGTTTTTAATAACATAACAGCTTCCAGTAGAAAATGTCCAACTGAATTATTTTGACTGGAATTTCAAAGGAGGTCTAAAAAAGAGAAATTTAAAGTAAAGATTTTCTGATTGTAACACATGGGATAGATACTACTTTTTGAGTATCTGAGGTAGCTTTGTTTTTTAATACTGTCAGTCATGTTGTCTAGACCATAGATTTGTCTAAATAGGAAAAAGAAGTTCAACTGGGATGATTTTCCAAGGTGCTCACAGATCTCCTTGAACAGCATGTACCAAGGGGACATGAAGGTCAAGAGTTCTCAAAGGTGCTGCCAGGAACAGATGAAAGAGCACCTGGATTATGGTGCTGTTAAATTCAAGAGAGGAAGCCAAGAGACTTAATGTGACATCACAGACACACAAACACAATTTATACCTTTTGTATTTCTATATACAGGTATATATTCAGTTAAGTTTTGATATATTTATATTAGGTATCTTTTAACTTATTAATAGATATCAACTGATTTATCTATTAATCTATATTTTGAGGTCTTGATTACAATCCAAAATAGACATGATCACTTTAGGGTTAGCCTGATTTTTATAGGTGGGAAAGGGAAGCCCAAGACGGACAGAGACTGGCTTGCTGTGGCAAAACCTGCACAGAACTGGGACCAGAGTCTGTCTTGAGTCTCAGTCTTAAGACTGACCATTGTATGAAGAGGAGGAGAGAAGACAGGGCAGGAATGGTTATTCCAGGTATTTTATTTCCACTGGCAGTTCCTGGTGTCTGAGTGTCCCACTCCCACATGCATTGATAGCAACCTTGAGAAAGATGTATAATGTGCTACCACGATGTGGGTTTTGTTTCAGACTTGTGACATCCCAAACACTTAGACCAAGCCTGAAAGAACAGCTTTTGCCTGATTTTGGTGCAAAGAGAAGCCTGTAACAGAAATTTTCTAGAGATGAAGCAATCCTTATTTCAGTCTGTTTTCTGGGGCAGGCTTCTTGACAGCGTGCAGCATCTCCCTCTGAGTTGGGCTGTGGTGTAATTTACGACTGAATCTTGTTCTGCAATGTGATGACAGGATCGTGTTGTACAAAAGTCATGCATCTAACTACTGAGATCTGGTTTTCAAACTTCCCTAAGACATTTAGACTTGGGGTTCTGTTAATATTCATTCCAGGATGAGAAAGCAAAACCTGGATATTGGTTGGGTTGGATTTAGGCACTAATTCTGATCTTTTGGTGTTTTTACAAGCTGCTCAATGAAGGGACTTCACTCCTGGCTTACTCCAGGATACTTGGGATCTATGTCCATACTTTCAGTCTCTCTTGATATGAAAATCTAATCATGCTCATTGCTCAAAATCATTTCTGGTTGAAGACTAATGTAAAAAGGCTCAGCCTAAGCAAGCAGCTCGTTCAAGAAATGTAGATAAGAAACCCTCGCAGGTTGCTTTGAAAGTCAATAGACTTGGGTTTAGAAGGATTAGTGAGCGGCTCAGTCCTGCAAGGTGCTGAGCATGATGGATTGCAATACTGTGTCAGCATGTGTGCGGGCAAATGTGTGAAAGTCAAAGGGACTGTTCAAAACCATATGCATTAAGATCATGCCCATATATTTTTCTGGCTTGAATTCAGAGTTCTCATTAACTGGTAATGTGTGTTGAGGTCTGGGGGGATCCCAGATATCAGGGCTGTAAGGGCCCAGGAGTCCCAAGATCAAAAAACACCTTGCTAGCCTGAATTACTTTTTTAACCTGGTGGCTGGGTTGGATTCAGTAAGCCTAGGCAGCTGTGATGGAGCATACACAGAGACTTTTAGACCAAGATGAACCCTTACATTGCACTCTGGAGCAGCCAGTGAAGTGCACAACAGGTGTCCAAATGAACACCAATTGCATCACTTCTTAATGAGAATTAATATCTCTGACGTAGCACTGGGAGACCTCAGTCATACACCAAGACCCCAGAGTAGCTGGCATTTTACTGAGACATACGAAAAAGGAGATCTGGTTTCAAGAAGCTTCTCAGTAGAGCACTAATTAAGAAGATGCATGTGGCACCAGCTGAAGTTCCCAATGGACTTTCAAAGGTCAGTCCCATAAAGGTGGACCAGTCCTTCATCTGTTTTTTAGGGTGTTTATTTGCTGCCCTCACTTCCCAGGAAACATTGAACAGGAGCCATTGCTTTTGCCACTCTGCATATATTCTCAATCCTAAAGTGTTTTTTTACCTCTCTGATGTTCTTTATAGGGTGAGCAGCATTTCCTTCAGGTCGACATTACTTGTGTGTTTATTATAGGATGCAGTTAATGAAAATACAGAGCAGCAAATTTACAACAAGAAATAGAATAAAAGACAACTAGATGACATGGTCATGAGAAACTCGTGCTCCAAAAAGTAATTGTTTAAAACAAGAAAGAGGGCAGAAGTCGATGTTGAAAGAGTTGACTGTGGTCACATAGTTAGTCAGTGGCAGAAGCAAAGGGAGAAGAAAAACGGGTCCCTTGCAGCACTGTTCCAGTGATGCTCCGTTGTCTTCAAGGTGTGTACATACAGATGCAGGAGTCAGCTGGGAAATTTAGGGTTTGTTGCCGGGTTGGGGGAAGCTAAGGAGCCAAAAACATGTCTACTGTGTGGCTACTTCATTTACCAGTTGTAAAATAGCTCTAATTTCTCTGAAATATCAGGTCTTGGCCAGAGGCAAGGTATTAAACTCCAGGGTACCCAGGTATCACAGACGTGGCATATCCTACCTTGCTGTACTCACCTGTAAAACAATAATGCCATTTCCCCCATCATTATGCATCACGTCCATCTGGCTGTTCATTAACAGCTCTGACCTGAATCTGTCACTTGACAACAAACTCCTGTAGGATTCCAGGTTTACTGCCATATTAACTGCTTTGTTGTACAAGGAAGGCTGTAATAAGCTGATTAAAAAAACTGCCTTTTTTTTTTTAAGGCTTAATATATACTTTTCTGACATCAGATAAGTACAAAATAAACCTGGAGCTTCACCCAAAATGCATTATGCAAAGAAATCTGTCACTATAAAAAGCCTAAACTACGCAGGGCTCCCTGTACCAACTCCTCTCTGCACCGCCCTGGCTGCGGATGAGGGAGTCCTGTCGTGGCAACTGTTAATTCTTTAAAAGCCTTGAGTCAGACCATCCTTTCCATGATTCAGCTGGTGCAAGACACCTTTCCTCCCTAGAAATGCAGCTTTCTGGAACAATATTTTCATTCTGAAGAGGAAAGTTCTAAAGGTAAATGGAAAGTGCTATTCTCAAAGTTTAGACTGAAAGGCAACATCCCATCGTATTTCAGCTCAGGACAGCCTTCTTGAAGGGAAACTCTGCCAAAAGATTGAAAGAGGCAAGGGCTTCTCAGCTGGATTTTGATTACTTCGTGCCAGATGAGACAGAACTGGCCAAATGCTAAAATGGAAATGAAGTGTTTCAATAATTTCCCATTAAAAATGTCAACAAAAATTATATTTTGCTGAATTTGCATTTCTGTAAGAGAAAACTGTTCAGCTGGGGAAAAAAATTGGTCAGCTTTATTGGCAGAGCTAGTTATGGGAAGTGAAGTTCATCACATCTGGGCTAATGGGCTGTGAAAAGTTGGCCTTGCTGAGTACATGTGGACCTTTCTTACTGCTCCTGAGAGGCCTCGGAGGAAGGAGCGATGCCCGATGACACTGTCTCCTGTCTGCACAGCTGTAATGTGCAGATCCAGATCCAGAGAGGGCTGGGGTGTGAGAAGCCTGTGGGTTTGTTCCATGTGCTTACAACCCTCACCCTGATCTTCAGGCTGGCCTGCGAAAGCTGGTGTCCGCCACACTTTCCATGGCTAATGCTCCATGGAGGCAATCAGCCATGATGGCAAGACATCACACAGCACCCAAAGTGCCTCTTGGCCTTGCCTGGCTTCTCACCACCCCAGAAAATTATTTTGTGTGTATATTTTTTCACCTCAAAGTGCCGGAGGTAGCAAAGGACTTGTGTTGGAGCTCCGCTAGCGTGGCACAGAGGACACGTTGCTTATTGCAGGACATGTCGTGAGGATGGCTGGTGGTGATGTGAAGGAGTAAAATCTCTTCTGATAGTGGTGAATAACTGTCCTGGACAGAGAGAACCAAACTTGTAATATATATGGATGTCTAAAATAGACCCAGGAGCAAAATATTCTGTAAACTACACCAGTGTTCGACTTACAGGGAACAAGGTGATTGCTCCAAAAGGAGTCTGCTACCGTGTGGGATGTGATTGCCCTGGGTGGAGGATCTTGGAGCAATACAGTGGTACATATGGCCAAGTAGAACCGTGTTTTTGCAAAGTAGAAGGCAGAATTATGATGATCATCTGCAATATTTTAAAGCAGCACTTTACAAGTTGGAGCCCAACTTTAAAGGGAGATTCTCTGTATTTTGAGTCTTACATCTAAGCCATTGATAGTGGCAGGGTTTTACAGCGTGTGCTGTACAATCAGTGAATAAAAGCCCCAGATATTTCTGTTAATCAAAGCCCATCTTTTGAATCAGTTATTGGGTTTTGCCTCTTGTTGCAATCACTGGCCAGCACAAGCTGAATTACAGTGTTCTTTATTAACCGGCACGGCTTGCTCCACCTTAATTAGTGCAGACCAGTGGAGTTAAGGTGAATGAGGTGAACATTAGATGCAATTTTATTATTGATGTTGAAAAGGCAACTAGACCTCAACTTTTATCTCTGTAAGTACATGCCTTCCTTTTGTGAGATGATCAATAGCACTTCCACTGGAGGAGGTGGGCAAAGCACCTTTCAGAACTGATAATTGTGCAGGATCCCAATCTTTTCTAATAAAATCTTTCAAAGCCTTCGCAAAATTTCTGCTGAAGGCCAGCTTTCCTGGGAGACCTATAATTATTGAGAGCTAAAGAGAGAAGAGATGAGAGTTATCAACCTGTTTCACATAAATAGGACCAATCAAACACGGGACATGAAAGACAAGGATATAGGCAATGAAATACGGTGGGAAACTATAATAATAATACTACTACTACTACTACTACTAATAATAATAATAATAATAATATAAGGAAAAAATATTATTTAATTTTATACAAACCATAAAGCGTACACACAGTCTGTGATTTCCCAGGGGTCTCCTGGTTCATTCTCCTTTCTTGTGAAAACCACATCTTCACACACTGCATCCACAAGTCCTATCTTAGCAGTATGTACGTTCAGACTACAGGACATCCCAAGAGTTTTATTCCCTTGATGCTACTCTTCCTCTTCTTTTTCATGTTTCAAAGTCAATCATTTGGCATCTTCTACATTTTGCTTTGATCCTTGAAAGAAAAAAAAAATCCCTTCTCATTGCCCTCACTCTGGAAAACCATGGAGGCAGAGGAGTGACCAGGGAAGGTGCAGTAAGATGATCAACTTAAGAGAGCAGACAGGAATATGGCTCCAAAACAGCTGTTCTCCCCAAACTGTGGTGACATGTCAACATGCTGACACATTCAAATGCTTGGCATCCAGGAGGGAAAAATTCTAATTCAGGTTGAGGAAGACACTCAGATATCTTCCCTTACCTTTAAAAAAACCTGTTTTAAATTCATAGCTTACACATTGTGGCACAGCCTGATTTATGCTGAATCTAACCCTGTCTGAGAAGAGTAGAGATTTTTAAAAAAAGGGTTTTCTACACAGTATGGTCAGTGCATCCCTTGCAGCACACTACAGGACTAGGGAGGAATGTCTGTGGGAGGCATATTCTAAGTTTATCCTGATCCAAAGGTGTTTTCCTTCACCTAAATTTGCCTGGACCATTGTCCAGACTATGAAAAACAAAGGTATTCGTCCCTTTTCCTTGCTGACAAAGTGTGATACAGATAATTGCGGTAATTGCGATAGTGTGCAAAAAGGGCCAGAAGTGAAATTAAAAATCCAGTGGTGTCCCTCCCTCTCTCCCACCACCGACAAGCACGCACGGACTCCTCCGGCAGCTCCGCCTGTGTCTGCTGCCTGCGGCGTGGAGATGCGCACAGGACTCTGACGGGGGCAACGCTCCCCGGCAGCACCCCTGCCCCTCGCCCTGCGTGTGGCACCCCTTGGTGATGGTTCAGCCAGAGGAGTGTCCCCCCGGCCCCCAGGTCCTCCAGCCCTTTTGGAAGTCAACCTCTGGTTTCTTTTCACACATGCTTGCCTGTGGAGCTCGGCTCTTCATCTCTTCCACTTAGTGCAAAGGTGAGAGGAGCACAGTCAAAAGAAAGGATGAAAAACAAACCAAAGAGGGAGAAAAATACCCACTTAGCAACAACTGAAAACCTCCTCAAATGTCCATAGGAGAGCCAGGCTGTCTGAGGTACCCTCAGTGAGAGCAGTAAGGACAGGAGATGGGAGAAAAAGGAAAAGAAAAAAAAAAACATTACAGTGAAAGCTCACTTGAAAGAAGCAAGGGAACATGGGTCTGAGCCAGGCTGCAGCTCAGGTCCCATCACTGCTGCTGTGTTGAGCAGTGCTTATCATTCTGTGTAGTTCAGGGAGCTTTCAGGTGATTGCTCTAAAAATACCTTATCTGCAATGGTTAAAAATAATTTCCTCCTTCCTATTAATTGACCTCCCTCTTTACCTTTATGACCTCCCATTCCCAAACATCTCCCAAGCATTTAAAAATAGCAATCTGTCTACCTTCCTTCCCACCCTAATTTGATTAGTTTATATAGCTCTGTTTTTTAATTGGGTGCATGCGGAAAACGAAGACCTAAAAGAGGAGCTCTGCATTTGCTCTTTAGTGTGGCACTCAGTCTGATCTCTCACAGGAATGAACACCACTCCTGGCACACTGTCCCCAAATATGTTTTGGGTGACTCAAATGCAAACTGCTCTCTTTTGAGCTACTTCTTTGTTGTCCTGGTGGCCTACAGTCTGAGGAAGAAGTGTGCTGAGGGGAGGAGAGACACTTAAGATTGAGGGGAAAAGAGTAGACAGAGCAGCAAACCACAATAACTTGCATTGTACATGGATTAACGGCTGCATGTTATTTCGGTTATAGATTTTCTCTGCTGTGGCTTCTCTTGTATGGCTAGCTATACGCAAACTCCGGCACTGCAAGATGCCTGGGCTGTGTAGCGGGCACAGTGTCTTCTCGGACATTGTTTAATTGTTGCCTCTCATGGTTTGAAGTGGGCATTTATTTCTTCATTTTTTGGTCTTCTGAAAGAATAGGAAGCAATCTTGAACTCATCAAAGAAAGCGAACTCCTTATCACTGCTGCTTCAGTGAATTGTCTCTTTAAGGCACCAGGTATTTTCTTTAAATATTAACTTTTGTAAGACCGTGCTTGTGGGAGTCCGCAGGGATAGGCATGGAAGGCTGTGCAGGATGTCTGTCCTGGTTTGATTTCGAAGGAAAATTTACAATTACGTTGTTCATCCTTTGTTAGAGATGAGGTATTATTTAGCAAGCAACAGTATCAAACACAGGGGAAAAAAAGTCCAGCAGAATGGATACAGATGCACTTCATTTAATTTAGTACTTTCATGCTCCTCACTTTGTGATTGGGGACGCAGAGAACAGCAGCCACTTTGCGCTGCAAGCACAGCTTTTTATAAGGACTTTGCAGTACCTTCTGCCCTATTAACACTTGCTGTATTCTACTCCCAGGCTTAATTATTCCTCTTATACCCAAAAGTGCAGCAATGATTAAACTCAAGAGCAGTTAGGCATTTTCAAATGGAAGTGATGCTGCAGCGTTGGTGAGATACATATTTCAAGGGTATGAGTTTGTCCCTCTCCCCTGCCCAGATCTCCTCTCCGCTGATCATTGCCTTTGTGTTCCTCCACTGCTCACTCTTTAAAGCACCTCTCTTTCTTTGTTTCCCTCTCTCTCCTCTCTCCCGATTATGTCTTTGAACTCTCTCGTGTCATTACCTTTCCCCTCTGTTGATTTGCCTCTGAAACGGAATTTTACCTATTGCTCTCTGCAGGCTTGGATGAAAGCCCATTGCAGACAACTGACATTTTCCTACTGACTGTTGGAAGATAATGTTGAAAGGAGGAAACATTAAGGATAACAGAAGTTAACTGCAGTTTTTTGCCTGTGGGTTGGGGATGGGTCAAGTGATTTCTCTTAATGTTTCCAACAGGCTTTAGTTTCTCTGACTTCATGAAACTTAAGCAAACCATTTCAGCACCATTTTTGAAGGACAAAGATGTGCAGATCCCAGCAGAAAGCACAAAATGGTCCTTTGAAGGGGCCATGTACTGAGAAGCAAGCCTTCTCACCTCACTCTCAATTTTGAAAATAACTTGAGACAAATGCTGGTAACAGTGAAGATGGCTCATTTCTGCCACCAAAAGTTATGCTTTCTGTTGAAACTAGTCATTTAAGCCATAGAAAGAGAGGCTGTTACCTTTGGAGGATGAATCATCCCACCCACTTTAGACACTGTACATAGGAAGAGGTGACTCATTCTCTGGAGATGCCTCCCTTTCTCTTCACAGCATTCAGAGGAGGACTAGATCACTGGCTTAGACATCTACATTTTTACATAGCTAAGACTGGGTAAAAGTAATTCTCACTTTGCTGATGAAGACACAGATATTACCATGCTTCACACTAAAGCACTGTGATGAACACCAAGCCACTGTTGCTCTGTGATCCTGCTAGTGGAGCTGCAGGATGGACCTCCTGTCTTGTCCTAAACAGGTCCAAAGTAATTGCTGCCCACCAGTGAGTCAGCTCAGGTTCAAGCTGTGGCTTCAGCTGAATTCTCCTGGGAGACAGCAAGAATTCTTTTCGTGTTTCCTGCTACTAAGTAGTGGGTGAGCACTCAAAGTCCAGCTTGATTTCAAAAAACTCTTCCATCTCCTTTGCCACCCTGCTTGGATATTGCACCCTGTGGGCTGTTGGTGCCGCCCTTCCTCTGAGCTTCTCATCCTTAGTCACCTGGTTCTATTTCAGTATCTCTAACAAGCTCAGCTTACTGTCCCTGACACTACCAGGACATCCCAGGATCCTGAGGTAGTTGGGAACTGAGTACAAGACATGGTTTCATTTTCCAGATGTACCTCCAGCTAGGCTCGCTATGGCCATGCTCGCCACCTCAGAGTGGAAGTACCCAGGCCGGCACTTCACTCAATTATTGGAGCGCAGCCAGTTCTCTGGTAAGAAAGCGTAAGAGCAGTGTTAAAATTTTTCATTTCCAGAAAACCACACAACAGGGAAGAAGTTAGGACTTGTTCTTGCTCTCACTTGCTCACAGTTTCTCCTTTGGATTTTTGTTGGGGGCTACATCAGTACTTTCATTTATAAAACTGACCCGAAGACAAATGCGCACAAGCTTTTTTTGCCTTCCCACTGCTATCTTGGAGGCAAGGCTCCAGCTTTTAACCATATGACACAGCAAGATAAGCCTTACAATAAAAAGCAAACAATGCAAGGCCAGCCCCAGGCCTCCAAGCCGTGATCTACGTTTGTTCAGCATTTTCCCAGGAGGTTGTTGGAGATACCTGTGAATAAGGCTGAATGCAGAGAGTCAACTTTGCTGAAGCAAAGAGCACAGCATTCTGGGTTATTAAACCATTTGTCTTACAGCCCTGGGGAAAAAGAGTTTGCTACAGACAGTCACAAATGGACTGAGTTTGCTTGTCTCAAGCCTGCTTCTCTCCATTTCACTGCGTCCCCAGCTTGGCACCATTGTAGCATGAGCACCAACTTCTGGTGAGAAGAGAGCAGAGACTGAGGAATGCAGAAAAAGGATGTGTCAGTAAAGCTATTTTTGAAACTGCCTTTGGCTCTTGTCTGCAGATCTCCCCCCGACAGTATTTTTTCATTGTTCATGGTAGGTTGAGGTGTTTTTCTCAACAAAGTGTTATAAGAACATTGCAAATTCATCAAGAATTTCCCTAAGAATTAACAAAACAAAAACAAACCCAGAGTTGATACTGTCAAAAAATTCACTCTTAGAATAAATGATATTCTCCATGGCATGGTAATACAATATGCTGTTAAATTCTTTCACTCAGGAGGGAATAAAGGATATTTGAGCATAAATGCATTATCCACAATCCACAATAGCACAGCCTATCCCCCTGTGGATAATGCTATTAGTGCTACATTTCAAATTAAAAAGCATATGCTCTTCTTCTTTCAAAAACAAGGGAGTGCTGCCCACTTCCTTCACTTGACTAAAAACAAAAGCTTTTAAAGTGATAAAACAGCATTCATTTGATAAAAACAACCATCTGCACCTGATTTAGCTAAGTGTTCGCATTTAAAGACAAATTGCTGGTTGGGGAAAAATTAAATACAAGAGTGAAGGTTGACTTAATTTGACCACAAATCAGTATCTACTATCCCCACCAGTACTAACCCTAATTTTGACACTAAATCCTGACCTTGAAGAGCAAGTCTTGATGAAGGGCTCTTTAAATCATTTTACTTACAACCCCTCAAATGAACATGTTCCCAAACTCACCCCCTCCCTTCTCAACCTATTAGTCTGTATTAGTTAAAGTGGGTTGCTTATTAAGTTTTTTATATCTTCAGAATAATTTGGAAAGACACCAAGGTCTTAATGTACCAGATTTTCATAATGCAACGTGATATTAACAAACATCAAACTCCATCAATGATCTGTGCAGCAGGCATCCTTAAAGCATGTAATTAAGATAACACGAGATAACATCAGCCACAAAAAAGAAAGCGGAGGAGGGAACACAAATGCAGTTCTCTGAGGAGGCTGCATCGAGATCGTCCCTTTGAGGTCAGGACATAGCAGCAACATGGGAACAGTGACAATGATATTCTGAAAGCGCACTAAACTGAGATGAACAGTGTGTTGCTCGGATCATCCTCAGAACAGCAGCAACTAGCACAGCCAGGATGGAAGATGAATAGTCGAATATACAAGTGTCCTTTTAGAAATGCTTCTGCGGACCCTTACGGGAAAGTCCTCAAGTATTATAACCTTCTCTTGATTTTTAAATCAATGAGGAAAACAGTAAAGGCAACAATACGCGTACTTTTCGTCAGTAGGACTTGCAGGCTTTACAAAAGGGCTCAGTATTTTGAAGCCCACACAAGTTATCATCGTTGTTTTGTTCCTGTGCCATTCTGCTGGGCACTCCCCAAAGGTGGATGTGCCCATGGGGGTATGTGTGTTGGGGAGCAGGGGGGGTGCTAACAAAATACGCAATAGTGAAACCGAAATCATCACTGTTATCACTTTGCACTCTCAAGAATCACCCGGAGTCCCCCATTTGCTGGCCCATTTCTGCTCAGTTTAGGAGGAGCAAAGTGGGAAAAGTGCTTTCTTTTCCAAAATGTTCCCATAGGCTTTGGGAAGTGTTTGTGGTTGTGCACACCTCCTAATCTCTTTTCACTGGTAAACGGTGGGTATTTTCGTGCTGGAAAGTGTGGTCGTGGATGTGTCTGCTGTTCCTTTTCCTAGCATAGCTGAATACATCCATACACAAGTGAACAAGCTGTTAAAAAAAAAAAAAATCCCAGCATATCGTGATAGCAAGTTTATTTCCCACCAGAAGGTTCCATCCATTCAGGCAAAGCTTTCTGCATTCCCAGACAGTAATAGACAAGCCCAAATATATATTTTAAATAACATCAGAGGAGGTATTACAAAGCATATTTCAGATGCATAAGTAAGTCCAGGCTAAAAAAAAAACCCCTTTCCCTATCACAACACCCAGTGTCAGGCAGAAAAGTAAACCAATTTGTCACTGTTGCTGCCTAGTGCCAGGACAAAAGTGTGTGCTATTCCCATTCCTTTGCCAGAGGTCACTGGATGCAGTGTCTCAAAGACTGTCTGAAAGCAAACAAATGAGGGCAAACATAATAATTTGAAAGGAAAAAACTCTGTCGTGACTAGTAGGAAGGCGGGGGGGTGATATCTTTTGGGGGGAGCAGGAGAAAAAAGAGCTGTGCACGTTTCATCCGGCGCAAGAGTACTTTGTTCACTTTGCGAGGGGATGGCTGGTTTCAAGGACAAATGGATAATACGTGTTTCGCGAGGGCCGATAGCGAGATAGCGAGTATCTTTGAATGTACTGATACAGCAATTAAGTGAACTAGTGTCCTTGGGCAGCTGCTGAGGTTTCTTAAAAGTGGAGTTTTAGACAGCACTTCAAGTCTTTCCTCACTGGCAGTGCGGATGCGCAGAAAACGTGCTGTTGTGCGTGCTGGTAAGAGCAAGTTACCTGTCTGGGGTCATCGTTCCCTACTCCCTGGCTATAGTTTGGGGCCACAGTCCTGACCTGGCATGTTGCCTATTCTAACCTTCCCCTTCATGGGGGCAGGTGGAGGGACATCTCGATGCAGTTGCCATGTCAGATGTAAGGGCGCTTCTTGGTAATATGGGGCAGTAAGAGAAACCACGAACTTTTGTACCCTTGAGCTGTTGCCAGTAGGTTCAATTAATCAAAAAATGTGTAACTGGGCTTGCTTTCCTGTGCAGCTTAGACAAATTTATTTTATGGGATTATAAAACTAGATCCTTCTTTTGGTAGCCTCAAATGCGTAGGGATGAGTCCAGCACTGCCAGCTTACACTAGCCGTGCACGCGCAGCAGATCTCTGAAGACCTCTAGAGAAACAACAGCACAACAGATGCCATTTTGGCTGACCACAGAAACTGGGAAAAAAAGCCCTACAAAGCTGGAAGTCTTACAAAGCTTAACAGCTAAATCTACAAAGCCAGTGTCAGTCCCCTATCAGGAATGAACTAGGTGCACGCTGAGACATCTGTTAGCTGATGAGCAAATGGGTTGTGAGAGTTTCATAAAGGAGTGAAACATACCCTCGGTTCCCACTTTCTTCCCCAACTCTGCCATGTCCAGACTGGTACATCCACGCTGAGTCACCCTCCATGCTCAGGGTCATCCAGAGGGAAGTTACATGGTACCTGTGCACGGCAATGATTAACTTCTAGACAAAGGTTTATTAGGCTAATTTTGCTTCTGTCAAATTTATTAGACTCATTTTGCCTTTCTGTGAGTTATCCTCCTACAACTGAGATCATTAATTCTTCATATTTATTTGCCAAATATTTTTTCCTGGAATTATTTTTCTGTGTCATAACTTACTTGAATTGTAAGCTGCTGCAGGTTGTCTTTTTTGTTCTGTGTTTGTAGTCCACCTAGCACTTTGATTGGGGGCACACTGTCCCTCTGTGATATATATATCTATATATATAAAAAAAAATAGGCACCACATTGTTAGTACTCTGTATCCCATGTTCATGTTGCGCTGGTTAGTTCTGACACAACCCAGAGTTCGCATGCTGTGTATCTGTCCCCCTGATTTCATACACATTTCTCTATCAAAGCAGGTTGTTAGGGCTAAAGCTTAGAAAAAAAGTCAGGTTCCTTCTAATATTCCCCGGTAGTCATTCCCAAGCATAGGAAAAGGAGATTCAGCCACTGAGCAAACAAAAGCTGTATTAATTAGGCTGTTATTTCTGGAAAGTGTTTTGAGGTATTTTCTCATTGTTATTTTGTTCCCTTTTGTGGAACGCCTGTGCCTTGTGACCCCACCTGACATTCTCACCACCATTCTTGCTCTTTCAAGGTATCTTTTATTGCCAGACAAAGGGAAAAATATATATTTGAATGTGGCCACCAGATAGGCCATTTGCTAACATCTCTACAATAGAAAAAGACATTGCAGAATAAAGACATCATTGGCATTATCAGGAACCCATGTGTGGGCAGAGAGGACTGAGGTGTTATCACACATTACAAGGATAAAAGGTTGCCAGCCTTGACTTTGGCCACACTAGGGCAGACTCTCGGGGGGTGTAAACTAAAGTAGCTTCCATGAAAAAATTGAACTATGTCTATTATATCCCGTGACTTCATTGCAGTTGAAGAACATGTGATGGAAAGAGATCTCAAAGGTCATTGCATCCAGTCCCCTGCTATCTCAGGCAACTGCACCGCACAGTCCCACTCATAAACTGATCAAGCTTCATCACAAAACTAGTCAGGCTGCTGCTTGCCACCCACTCCTCCTGC